>NC_066553.1:2555993-2558493 GCF_024679095.1 Eriocheir sinensis
GGTGATGAGGAGGTGGTTCAGTAGGTATATGAATTACTCTTTGGTCGGGTGTTTTGTTGGTGGTAGTCTTGTTTGTGGATGTAGTGGAGGTGTTGGTGGTGGTGTTTGTGGTGGTGGTGGTGGTGGTGGTGGTGTCCTGTCTTGTTAGTGTGGTTACTTTTGGTGTCTTGGAAAAGGTGTTGCTGTGTGTGGGTGTGAGTGGGTGTCAGCGTGGGTGTGGGTGTGTGGGTGGGTGTTAGCGTGTGTGTGTGTGTGTGTACGTGGGAGGTGATTCTCTGATGTTCTGGTCAGGGAAAGCCTTCAAATTATCTCTAAAGCTTTGATCGGTTGCATTAAATTTCGTTGGACCAACACTTTTTGCTCTCTTTTACCATTTCTCCTCGATCTTTCTTTATTTCAGTATAGTTTAGGGAAAGCATGATTCGTGGATTTCCTCGTTTTATGCATCTTTTCACTTTTTTTGTATGTGTGAATGTTTTTTTTTTAGATTAACCTTTTTTTCTAACACACGGTTTTTTTCATAATTGTATTTCATTATGGATCAGTATTTCTCTTTTTGTTTTATCTCCTTCCTTCACATTCCTCCTCCTCCTCCCTCCCCTGTTATCTTCCTTCCCTTTCCTTCCTTCTAATCCCCCCTCCTTCCTAATCCTCCTACCTTCCCTGGTCTTTCCCTTCCCTTTCCTTCCTTCTCATCCCCTCTCCTTCCTTCCCTTCTTTCTCCTCTACCCGGTTGTTTCCCTTCCCTTTTCTTCCTTCCTATCTTCTCTCTTTCTCCTCTCTCCGGGTCTCTCCTTTCCCTTTCCTTCCTTTTCATCCCCTCTCCTTCCTAATCCTCCTCCCTTCCCTGGTCTTTCCCTTCCATTCCCTTCCTCTCATCCCCTCTCCTTCCTTCCCCTCTTTCTCCCCTCCCTGTTCTTTCCCATCCCTTTCCTTCCTTCTCATCCCCTCTCCTTCCTTCCCTTCTTTCTCCTCTACCCTTCCCTTTTCTTCCTTCCTATCCTCTCTCTTTCTCCCCTCTCCGGGTCTCTCCTTTCCCTCTCCTTCCTTTTCATCCCCTCTCCTTCCTTATCCTCCTCCCTTCCCTGGTCTTTCCCTTCCATTCCCTTCCTTCTCATCCCCTCTCCTTCCTTCCCCTCTTTCTCCCCTCCCTGTTCTTTCCCATCCCTTTCCTTCCTTCTCATGCCCTCTCATTCCTTCTCCTCTTTTTCCCCTTCCCAGGTCTCAATTCTACGCGTGTTGGGTCAGCTGTGGTGACCTTGTTTCTTCCAGGTCACTTTCCATCCGTTTCTCCACTTTTTTATTCTATTCCACTCTTGTTCAGGGGATGTCGGGGTCTGGTGTTCTCTTGTCGTGTGGAGTTATGGATGTGTGGTCGGCTGCATGTTGGCTTTTGTTCTTTCCCCAGATAGTGTTAATGATTTTATGAACTGACGTCATATGATTGCTTTTTCAAGGAGGTCTTACGTGTTTTTTATTATTATTATTATTATGTGTTTGATTTGAGTTTATTTGTATATAGTCGGTTATGTAGACGTGTTTATATTATTATGTGTTTGATTTGAGTTTATTTGTATATAGTCGGTTATGTAGACGTGTTTTTATTATTATGTGTTTGATTTGAGTTTATTTGTATATAGTCCCAACCATTTCATTCCCCTTTATATGATGTCCGGGCGTGTATTCTCTCATGCTTTCGACTTTCACATCAAATATTATTCATTTTTATTCCAATTATTTTTGTTTTGATTCAGTTCTATGTGTTAGGTGAGTCGTGTTGACCTCGTTTTCACTTTGAAGTTTGAATGATTATATGACCCAACTCTTTCATGCCTCTGTAAGCGATGTTTGGTCTGGCTTCTCCGTTTTCCGTGCTTGTTTGGGATAATTTCACCGTGTTTGGGCGCTCCAGGATTTCTTACCTTCCTGAAATTATACATTGTTAGGTATGTTATATATATGGCTTTTGTTTCCACCCAGTAATGGTTTTAATGACTGTATGACCTAACACCATTTTAGTCTTTTTTTTCTTTTATCTTTTTTTTTTACAGCAGAGGAGAAAGTTCAAGAGCGTAAAAAAAAAAAAAAAAAAAAAAAGCCCGCTACTTACTGGTCCTAGTGTTTAGATAATGTACGTTTTTTTTTTTTTTTTTTTTTTTTTTTTTTTCGTGTGTCCTTTTTGTAATCATTCAGGTCTGTGTGTTTGGTGAGCCGTGCTGACCTCGTTTTCTTTACCCTGAGCTTGATTTATTATATGACCAATCTCTTTTACGCCGTTATAAGCGATGTCTGGTCTGGCTTCTCCGTTTTCCGTGTTTGTTTGGACTAATTTCATCGTGTGTGGACGGCCCAGTTTTTCTTACCTTCCTGAAATTATACATTGTTAGGTATGTTATGTATATAGCTTTTGTTTCCACACAGTAATGTTTTTAAGGATTCTATGACCTAACAGCACTTCAGTCTTGTTTAGAGAATGTACGAGTGTGTTTTTTCGTGTGTA
>NC_066553.1:2563493-2570993 GCF_024679095.1 Eriocheir sinensis
TTTTCCCTCAAGTATATTATATTTCTTTTAATGAGTGTAAATGGTTGAGTAGGAGGTGATTAAGGACAGAAGGGAAAAGGGGGGAGAGGAGAAGGAAGGAGAGAGAGCGGTTGGAGAAGGAGGAAAGAGGGAGAGTAGGAGAAAGGGAAAGGGTAGGGAAGAGAAAGAGGAAGAGGAAAAGAGAAATGAAGGAAGGGAGGAGAGAGCAAGAGGAAGAGGAGAGAAGGAGAAGGAGGAAGAGAAAGAGGAAAAGAGAAATGAACGAAGAGGAGAGAAAGAGATGGAAGGAGAGGAGGAGAAGAGGGAAGAGGAGGAGGAAGAGAAAATATATATGTGATACCATTTTTTTCTGTGTGTGTATGTGTGTGTGTGTGTGTGTGTGTGTGTGTGTGTGTGTGTGTGTGTGTGTGTGTGGTTCATTAGCAAAGAGAAGAGAGAGATTGAATGAATGAAAGGGTGACTACAAAAAATATGAGAGAGAGAGAGAGAGAGAGAATATGAGTGGGATGGCGGGAAAAAGTCTGTTGTCATCCCGCCACATTTATTACTGACCTTCACTGACAGGCGGGAAAAGGAGGGAAGAAAAGAAAGAAGAAGGGAAAGAAGAAAGGAAGACAGAAAAGGAAAAGGAAGAGCCCAAACATAGGATAGCGGGGAAGAAAGGAAGACAGGAAAGGGAAAAAGCCCAAACACAGGACAGCAGGGCAAGCGGGGGTTGGGAGGTTGCAAGGTCATCACAGCTGTGTTTAGCAGAAGAGGAGGAGGAAGGCTACAGAAGGCTGTTTTTTAATCGTGTTATAAAAAGTAATTAGTATACTTTGCTTGGTGCTGTTTTGTATAGAAATGAACTGGATGATTACTTATATGTGGGGGGGTGAGGGGGGTTTTAGTGTGTGGGGATGGGGGTGATGAGTAACCTGACCTTTTTTCGGCCACCTCTCTGATTCTTTTAGAGCATCGAGTAGCGGGCTTTTATTATTATTGCTGTTTCCTTTTTTGTGCCCTTGAGCTGTCTCCGTTGTAAAAAAAAAAAAAGAGGAATGGGGGTGATTACTGGATCGAGAAAGAGGAAAGAGGAAGAAGTAGAGGAGTGAAGAAGAGGAGTAGGAAGAGTTTGCTGTTGTTAATGTATCGTTCTTGCCTCCGTGTTTTATATTAGATGCTTGAACGGGTAATTGCCTCCTCCTAATATTTCTTTTTAATTAATTAATTTTTCGTGGAGTGTGGAAGCCAGAAGAGAATGAATTGGGGAAGTGGTAATGGACGCTGGGCTTGCATGGTACGCGCTAATGTGTGTGTGTGTGTGTGTGTGTGTGTGTGTGTGCGCTAAAGCTGTGTGTACGTATATTAGAAAATGAACCTGGTTATTTTATGTGCAGAGGGAATTGTGAGGGACAATGAGAGAGAGAGAGAGAGAGAGAGAGAGAGAGAGAGAGAGAGAGAGAGAGAGAGAGAGAGAGAGAGAGAGGAATTGAATGGAGAAGAAATAATGGAAGGAAAAAAGGAAAAGGAAGGAAAGAGAAAAGATGTAAAACGAAAAATCGGAATGAAAGAAAGAGGAGGAAGAGGGAAAAGGAAGAGGAGGAAGAAGACTGTAGGAAGAGAGAGAGAGAGAGAGAGAGAGAGAGAGAGAGAGAGAGAGAGAGAGAGAGAGAGAATTATTATTGACACAGAGAAATGGGTTCAGTCTGTCTACTAGATTAAGAAAGAGAGAGAGAGAGAGAGAGAGAGGAGAGAGAGAGAGAGAGGAGGAAGAAACCCAGTTATTTTGGTGTGTTGGCTTACCCTTTTCTCTCTCTCTATCTTAATAAAATTAACGCAATCTCAACCACATTAAGCCTCATTTGAATTTCTATATCTTTCCTGGGTGAGGTATTACTATTTTATGGGTAGAGGCGCTGAGGTAATGGACGGGAGGTGGAAGATAAAGAGGAGAGGAAGTGGGGGATAGAGTTAGTGGAGTGTTGAAGTGGTTGAGAATGGAAAAAGTGGAAGAAGGAGGAAAAAGTAATGGGAGTGGAGTTGGAGGGAGTATAGTGGAAGGATATGGTTCTAGTGAAGTGGTTGAGGGTGGAAAGTGGATCTAGAAACACGAATGGTAAAGGAAAAGATTGAAATGAACGAGAATGCAATGTGGAAGAGGAAAGAAAAAGTAGTGGAGTTTTTTAAGGTAGTGGAGTGATGGGACATGGTTTTAGTGGAATGGTTGAAGGTGGAAAGTGGATCTTAGAAACACAAAAAATGATAAGTGGGAAAGATTGAATGACTGAGATATGCAATGTGGAAGAGGAAAGAAAGTAGGGAGTTGAAGTTTGAAGGTAGTGGATTGATGGGACATGGTTTTAGTGGAATGGTTGAAGGTGGAAAGTGGATATAGAAACACAAATGGTAAAGGGAAAGATTGAAATGATCGAGATAGCAATGTGGAAGAGGAAAGAAAAAGTAGGGTATTGGTTTGAAGGTAGTGGATTGATGGGACATGGTTTTAGTGGAATGGTTGAAGGTGGAAAGTGGATATAGAAACACAAATGGTAAAGGGAAAGATTGAAATGATCGAGAATGCAATGTGGAAGAGGAAAGAAAAAGTAATGGGAGTGGAGTTGGATGTAGGGTAGTGGAAGGATATGGTTCTAGTGAAATGGTTGAGGGTTGGAAAGTGGATCTAGAAACACATATGGTAAAGGGAAAGATTGAAATGATCGAGAATGCATTATATACTCCGTTTTTTTTCATTGGATAGTAAATTGTTGTTGTTGTTTTTATATATCAAAGTTATTTTTTCCCCTCGACTGTTCTATTATCTATTCACGACTTTCTCTGCTCTTCGAATAACTTTTATATATGTTTGTTATCTCCGTTTTATCGTTAATTCCAAGTCGTTGTTTCAATATAACACGAGATACTTTCTTATATAATAATACTATCACCAACCAACCGACTGACCTTCGTAAAGAAGAAACTTTTCAACACAAATACAGTAAAAGTTGTAATAATAATAATAATAATAATACACACAATAATAATAATACACATAATAATAATAATAATACATGATAATAATAAAGGAAATAAAATGTCTCCCTTTAAGCGTGCAAAAGAAAAGAAAACGTGAAAAGGTAACTTCCGAAATTGTAGAAAGAGAAAGTTTTAATCTGGTTTACATGCAAGAGTGGTAGTGGTGGTAGTAGTCTGAGTAGTAGTAGTAGTAGTAGTAGTAGTGATGATGGTAGGGCACAGAAAAAAAAACGAATACACTGGTGTTGTTGTTGATGCAGGATGGTGGTGGTGGTGGGTGGTGGATGATGGAGGTGATGAAGGAAGACAAAGAGGTGATTCTGGAGGTAGGTGGTGGTGGTGGTAGGTGGTAAGGATGAGTCGTAAAACGGAGTGGTGGTGGATAGTGGATGGTGGTGGAGGAGGTGATGATGGAGAAGGAATTGGTGTTGTGGAAAAGAAGTGGTGATGAAAGAGTGGTTGAAAAATGGTGTGGTGGTGGTGATAGAATGACTTGCCTTGGATGATAGAAGTGGGATGGATTGAAGGAGGATGTGGAAACGTGGAAAAGAATAGATTAGGATTAGGAACAGAACAAGGGATTAGGAACAGAAACAAGAATAAAGGGATTAGGAATAGAACAAGCAGATTAGGTATAGAACAAGGGAGATTAGAAATAGAAGGAGATTAGGTACAGAATGGGGAGATTAGGGAGACAGAACAAGGAGATTAGAACAAGGGGAGATTTTAGGGCCAGTCAGGGGAGATTAGAATAGAATCAAGGAGATTAGAAATGAACAAGGGGAGGCTAGGAATAGAACAAGGGGAGATTTAGGAATAGAACAAGGGGAGATTAGGGGACAGAACAATGGGAGATTAGGAACAGAACACACAGAGATTAGGGAACAGAACAAGGGGAGATTAGTAGTTACAACAAGGGGAGATTAGGGAAAGAAATAAGGGGAGATGAATGTAGAACATGGGAGATTTAGTATAGAACAAGGGAGATTTCAGGATTAGAATAAGGATTAGGGACAGAACAAGGAGAAAGATTAGTGGACAGAAACATGAGATTATATGAAACAAGGGGGAGATTTAGGAATAGAACAAGGAGATTAGGTAATAGAACAAGGGGAGATTAGTGGACAGAACAAGGGGAGATTAGTGGACAGAACAAGGGGAGATTAGTGGACAGAACAAGGGGAGATTAGTGGACAGAACAAGGGGAGATTAGTGGACAGAACAAGGGGAGATTAGGTAATAGAACAAGGGGAGATTAGGGAATAGAACAAGGGGAGATTAGGAAATAGAACAAAGGGAGATTAGGGAACAGAACAAGGGGAGATTAGGGAATAGAACAAGGGGAGATTAGGTAATAGAACAAGGGGAGATTAGGGAATAGAACAAGGGGAGATTAGGGAATAGAACAAGGGGAGATTAGGGAATAGAACAAGGGGAGATTAGGGAATAGAACAAGGGGAGATTAGGGAATAGAACAAGGGGAGATTAGGTAATAGAACAAGGGGAGATTAGGAGACAGAACAAGGGGAGATTAGGTAATATAACAGGGGAGATTAGGTAATAGAACAAGTGGAGATTAGGGAACAGAACAAGGGGAGATTAGGGAATAGAACAAGGGGAGATTAGGGAATAGAACAAGGGGAGATTAGGGAACAGATCAAGTTAGACACGTTTTTACATATTGACCCCACCGCCTCCACCTCGCCTTCACTGGTAGCCTGGTAACATATACTCCCAGGTCTTTCTCTGTCTCTGTGGTGGATAGTGGAGTGTTTCCCATGTGGTATTGCTATGTTGGATATCCCTTCCCAAGATGCAGGACTTTACATTTTGCTTCATTGAATTGTAGCAGCCACTTTTTGTTCCATTCCTGTAGCTTGGTGATGTCTTCTTGTAGGAAATCCGCAGTCAAGGGGTTAAACTCACAGGCAAGAAATGGTTAACTAACGGAATGGTTAATGAGATGAATAGGTTTGGTAGTCACGTGATGAGGAATGATATAATAGACAACATTAACAATAATAGATTTTTTTTCAACATTCGCGGTCCTTGTTCCAATTTTCATTCTGTGGAGCACCATCTCTCCTCCTCTAAACCTCACCTTCTCTTCCTCACCGAAACCGGGCGGAGTGGAAAAATTTGTGCGGCTTTTCCGATACCCTACGCCCCTGTCCACCCAGGTATTAATCGGGGGTTTTGTCCCGTCTCCTGATATCTGTTCCCTTCTCCTATAATTCCTTCCCCTTCTGTCTCTCTCCGGCATATGACCACAGATATTGCGCCGACTAAACGAAACTTTCTTTTCCTCACCGAAACATAGGTCTCTGAGGTTACTGACAGTCATCTACTATGTTCCCTTTTTACAATCATAGATAGGGAGGATTTTCTGGTATTAGGATTAAAGAAGTTTCATATGCTTTTTGGGGGGGAGGGAGAGGGGGGGAGGTGTGCACTGGTGATGATATTGGTGTTGAGAAAAGGAAACTGACGAATGGTGATAGATGGTGATACAGGTGGTGGTGTTGGTGGTGGTGATGAAGACAGATCGACGGGTGGAGATGAAGGGGCGGGTGGTGTTATGGGTAAGGAAAGATTGGTGGTGGTTGGTAGTGGTGGTGGTGGTGGTGGTGGTGGTTGGTGGTGGTGGTTGTGGTGGTGGTTGGTGGTGGTGGTGGTGGTGGTGGTGGTGGTGGTGGTGGTGGTGGTGGTTGTGGTGGTGGTAATGAAAGAAAAAAAAAGTGGAGTTGACGGAGTGGAGGTGTGAAAAAAATATAAAGTGTGTGGAAGTGGAGGAGGAGGAGGAAGAGGAGGAGGAGGAGGAGAGAGGAGTAGGAGGAGGAGAGAGGAGGAGGAGGAGGAGGAGTCTTACACACCACATAAATAACGAGACTCATTTAGCGAACTGTGTCAAGCAGCGCCCAGTTCCTCCTCCTCCTCCTCCTCCTCCTCCTCCTCCTCCTCCTCCTCCCTCCTCCTCCTCCTCCTTCCCCTCCTCCTCCTCCTCCCTCCTCCTCCTTCCTCTTAATTCTTCTCACTAACCTCGCTTTCTAACTTTTCTTCCTGCATTCACTCTTCCTCCTCCTCCTCCTCCTCCTGTCGGTTTTGCTTGTTAATGCCATCCCCCTTTCGTCTCTGCGTCCGCCGCCTTCCTGTCGTGCTTACTTCCTTCCTCTTCCTCTTCCTCCTGCATTCGTCTTCCTGGGTTTTTTTTCTCCTTTCATTCGTTGCCCTCTTTCCCTCCCTCCCTCCTCCCGCTCCTTCCACCCTTTCCTCTCTCCCTCCCTCCTCTTCATTCCTTCCTTCCCTCCCATTTTAATTTTACGTCGTAAGTCCTTTCCCTCAAATGCATGACCTCACTTTCTTTTTGCAGTTACCTCCTCCTCCTCCTCCTCCTCCTCCTCCTCCTCCTCCTCCTCTTCCTGTCACATGCACTTTTATAACACACGCTTGAGGAAGGCTTTCTTGTGTGTGTGTGTGTGTGTGTGTGTGTGTGTGTGTGTGTGTGTGTGTGTGTGTGTGTGTGTGTGAAGTTATTTGGATTCGTTTTTATAGCTTTCTCTACCTCTTTCTCCTTCTCCTCCTCCTCCTCCTCCTCCTCCTCCTCTTCTTTATTACCCGCCTCCTCCTCCTCCTCCTCCTCCTCCTCCTCCTCCTCCTCCTCCTCCTACAATTCATTTTTCTCCTCCTCCTCCAACTCATCTTCAGCCTTAACCTCCTTATTCTTCTCCTCCTCCTCCTCCTCCTTCTCTTCTTCTTTCTTACCCGCCTCATTGTCCTCTTCCTCCTCCTCCTCCTCCTCCTCCAACTCCTTCTTCCTTTAAAATTCTCGAAGAAAAATTATATACAAACACTCTACTTCCTGGAGGACGGCGGTATATCACTTCAGAAGGCCGCCACGCTCTCGTCAATACCCGCTCCTGTTTAATCAGCTGAGGAACTCCTGCCGCCACGAGAGAGATATCAAAAGTGTGACCATCTTACCCCGAGCGATTCTGAGGGCCGCATTACTAACCATTTCGTGTCCCAATTACACATATTTGACAAGGCTTTCATAGGAGTTGTGGGCATTTCCAGGAGTAGTTTTATGAGCCTGGTGGTAGTTTGACCCTTCTTCTGTACCATGAACCTAAGAAACACACATATTTGACAAGGCTTTCGTAGGAGTTGTGGGCATTTCCAGGAGTAGTTTTATGGCCCTGGTGGTAGTTTGACCCTTCTTCTGTACCATGAACCTAAGAAACACACATATTTGACAAGGCTTTCAAGGAAGTATTTCCAGGAGTATCATGATTTCTGTGGTGGTTTGACCCTTCTTCTGGTACCATGAACTGAAGAAACACATTATATTTGATATTTTCTGTAGGAGTTGTGGGCATTTCCAGGAGTAGTTTTATGGCCCTGGTGGTAGTTTGACCCTTCTTCTGTACCGTGAACCTAAAGAAACACACATTAGAACCCGATTGATCCTCTCTGTGACCTTTAGAA
>NC_066553.1:2575993-2578493 GCF_024679095.1 Eriocheir sinensis
GAGAGAGAGAGAGAGAGAGAGAGAGAGAGAGTGACTATTTGTGTGTGTGTGTGTGTGTGTGTGTGTGTGTGTGTGTGTGTGTGTGTGTGTGTGTGTTTGTTCGATGTATACACGCCCTGCTGAGTCTTCTTGTGTGTGTGTGGTGGTGGGGGGTTGAGTTCACACACACACACGCACACACACACACACACACACACACACACACACACACACACACACACACACACACACACACACGCACACACGCACACACACACAATGAATGGCTCGGAGGAAACTGCTCTTCTATTGTTTGACTTCCATTCCTCCTCCTCCTCCTCCTCCTCCTCCCCCTCTTCCTATTCCATGTCGCGAGCTAAATGGAAGTACATATATCAGCTACTTTTTTCTTTTTCTTTCTTTCATTCTTTCCTTTCTTTGTTCTTCCTTTTCTTCCTTCTTGTTCTCTCTTTCTTTCTTTATTCATTTTCTTCATTCATTTTTTGCCTTATTTTTTTTCTTTCTTTATTTTCTTTCAGTCTTATAAAGTCCAGAACACGAGTCGGTCTGCAATACCCATTTATATAAACAAGAATAAATACACGTAAACAAGAATGAATAAACAAAACATACAAATTAACGTTAAAAAAATAATCCATGAATATAAAAAAATAAATGAATTCCAAAAAGACTATTGTAAAAAAAAGTAAAATACCACCCCCAAGAAATTTATAAGAGAAATATTTATAATGTGAAAAGAAAGCTCTCAAAGAATTACCCGTAAGTGACATTGAAGGGAAGGGAGGGGAAGGGGAGAGGAGGGTAGGGAAAGGATGGGAAGGGAACGGAAGGGAAGGGAAGGGAAGAGACGGGAAAGGAAGGGAAGGGAAGAGACGGGAAATGATGGGAAGGGAACGGAAGGGAAGGGAACGGAAGGGACGAGACGGGAAAGGATGGGAAGGGAACGGAAGGGAATGGGAGGGAAGGGAAGGGAAGGGAAGGGAAGGGAAGAGAACGGGAAAGGATTGAAAGGGAAGGGAAGGAGAGGGAAGGGAAGGGAAGGGAAGAGACGGGAAAGGATTGAAAGGGAAGGGAAGGAGAGGGAAGGGAAGGGAAGGGATGATATGAAAAGTAAAGAATAAAAATGGGAAATATAGAAAGCAATAATAATGGGAAGGAACGGAAGAATAAGAATAGGAAAAATGAAAAGCAGTAGAAGGGGGAACGAACCAGAGGATAAAGATGGAAAAAGATAGGAAGCAGTAAAGAATAAAGATAGTAAAGATTGAAAGAGTAAAAAAAATGGAGATGAGAGCGAAAGAATAAAGAAAGAAAATATAGAAAAAGCAAAAAAAGGAGACAAAACGAAAGGATATAAATAGGAGAACCTGGACGCAATAAAAAGGGAAGGAAGAAACGAGAGAATAAAGATAGGATTAAAAAAATAAAGACAAAGACGAATAAATAAAGATAGGAAAAATAGGAAACCGTAATAAGGGAAATAATGAAGGAACGAATATAGACAGAAATGAATGAAGAAAAGATTGAAAAACAGAATGAGGAAAAATGAGAAAAGAAAGACGAATATTATAGTGAAATAACAACTCAAAAAAGAACATTGATGGAGGTGAAATACTCCCTAAAGAATACTTAAAAAAAAAAATCTAACACACACTGAGGGAATATCCTTCAAGCACACTTTCAGAATAATATCTCAGAGGCGGCTACTCGGAAATATTGCTTTTAGTGGAAATATATAAAAATAGCTTAAAAAATAGTTCTTGTGGTAATAATAATAATAATAATAATAATAATAATAATAATAATAATAATAATAATAATGGTTTTTTGTGGTAGTAATAAAAAATAATAGTTCTCGAGGTAATAAAAATAACAGTTCTTGGGGTAATAAAAATAATAGTTCTTGGGGTACTAAAAATAATAGTTCTTGGGGTACTAAAAATAATAGTTCTTGGGGTACTAAAAATAATAGTTCTTGGGGTACTAAAAATAATAGTTCTTGGGGTAAATAAAATAATAGTTCTTGGGGTAATAAAAATAATAGTTCTTGGGGTACTAAAAATAATAGTTCTTGGGGTACTAAAAATAATAGTTCTTGGGGTAAATAAAATAATAGTTCTTGGGGTAATAAAAATAATAGTTCTTGGGGTACTAAAAATAATAGTTCTTGGGGTACTAAAAATAATAGTTCTTGGGGTACTAAAAATAATAGTTCTTGGGGTACTAAAAATAATAGTTCTTGGGGTACTAAAAATAATAGTTCTTGGGGTAATAAAAATAATAGTTCTTGAAGTAATAGAAATAATAGTTCTTGAGGTAATAAAAATAACAGTTCTCGAGGTAATAAAAATAATAGTTCTTGAGGTAATAAAAATAACAGTTCTCGAGGTAATAAAAATAATAGTTCTCGAGGTAATAAAAATAACAGTTCTTGAAATAATAGAAATAATAGTTATAATCCATCTTTTTTGTTTTTTTCGTGTTGCGGTTTAAGTGAATT
>NC_066553.1:2580993-2593493 GCF_024679095.1 Eriocheir sinensis
TTACTTGTTTACATTTAAGTTTTGTGACATTATTCCTCGTTCGCAAAGTGCCATCGGTCATAAACAGTTTTGATTTGTCCACATTCGTAAAGCCATTAAGTATTTTATAATATTCGATCAGTTTTCCTCGGAGGCGACGTTTCTCAAGACCGTCGTAAAGTTTGTTGCGCAAGGAAGGGATAATTTTTTATGCCCGACGTTGAACACTTAATTTAGCGATGTCTTTTACATGGTGGGGAGACCAAAACTGCACCGCATATTCCAAGTGGGGTCAGAACAAGCTAGTGTACAGCGGAAGTATTACGTCTTTATTCTTGAATGAAGGTTTCTCTTAATGAAGCCAAGCATTTTGTTCGCTTGACAAAGGAAGGAGACAAGGAGGAAGGGAGAACAAGGAAAAGAGGAAAGAAAGGAAGGAAAGAGGAAAGGAAGGAAGAATTCAGTGGAAGAAGACAGAGGAAGAAAGGAGGGAAAGAGGAAAGAGAAACTGTCGATGAAAATGGAGAGACAGATTGATAAAGACAAGAGACGTGGAGGAAGGAAGAATAAGGAAAAAGAAAATGAAATAAAGAAGGAAGAAGGAAAGGGAGGAGGGAGTGAACGGAGGAGAGAAGAGGAAAGACAAAAGGAGGAGGAGGAGGAGGGAAGAAAAACGATGCAAAATAAATTGATGAAGGAAGAATAAAAATGGAGGAGACGGGGAGGAAACCAAGAAGGGGAGGAGGAAAGATGGAGAGAAGAATGGAGAGAGAGAGAGAGAGAGAGAGAGAGAGAGAGAAGATAAGAGAGGGAATGGAAATGTCAAGGACGTGATGAAGAGAGATAGAGAGAGAGAGAGATAAGAAGAGAAGGGGAGGAGGAGGAGGAGGAGGAGGAAGATACGGAGAATGGGTTGGAGGAAAAGGAGATGGTCTGGGAGGAAGAGATAACAAAAAGGGAGGAAGAGGAAGAGGAGGAGGAGGAGGAGGAGGAGGAGGAGGAGGAGGAGGAGGAGGAGGAGGAAATGTTTAAAGAGGAGGAGGAGAGAAATAATGTAAGGGAATATGGAGGTAAGAGAGAGAGAGAGAGAGAGAGAGAGAGAGAGAGAGAGAGAGAGAGAGAGAGAGAGAGAGAGAGAGAGAGAGAGAGAGAGAGAGAGAGAGAGATAGAGAGAGAGAGAGTAAGGAGGAGAGACCATTTCACCTTCATTATGTACATTTCTTACCTCCTCCTCCTCCTCCTCTTCCTCCTCCTCCTCCTCCTCCTCCTCTTCCAGAACTCTTTGATCTTTCTTTCCCCTTCATTTTAACGTATTATTATTATTATTATTATTATTATTATTATTATTATTATTATTATTATTATTATTATTTATTATTATTATTATTATTATTTACATCGTCTATTATCGTCTTCATTAGTTGTTTATTTTTCTTCTTTTTTCTTCTTTTTCTTTTTTTTTTCGATTTTTCTTTCTTTTCTATTTTTTTCTTCTTGCTTTTTATTTTCTCAGTTTAATTATACTTCTTCTTCTTCTTCTTCTTCTTCTTCTTCTTCTTCTTCTTCTTCTTCTTACTTTGTCATTCAAATTCCCTATCATTATTTAACTTTATCGCTCTCCTCCTCCTCCTCTTCCTCCTCCTCCTCCTCCTCCACCTCCTCCTCCTCCTCTTCCTCCAGCCAGCAACGTGAGAGGGAGAAATTTGCAATATAATTAATATCTGACCCGTCCTCCTCCTCCTCCTCCTCCTCCTCCTCCTCTTTTCATATATTTTTGCAGCCCTTGCTTTGTTCCCTCTTCTCCCATCTCCTCTTCCTCTTCCTGTTCTTCCTCTTCCTCTTCTTCTTTTTCTTCTTCTTCTTCCTCTTCTTCCTTCCTTTCAGTGAAGTGCGCTCCTCCTCACACACACACACACACACACACACACACACACACACACACACATACACACACGCGCAAAACGAGGGCGGTGGAGGGTACTTGTTTTTTCCTCCTTTTGGCGCAGCTGCAGGAGGAGGAGGAGGAGGAGGAGGAGGAATACATAGGAGGAATACATAGGAATACATAGTTAGAAGAGAACAGCATGTGCCTTTAAGGAAGAATGGAACATGGAAATTTTACAGTAAAGAGAGAAATAAGAGGAACACGAACAAAAAGAAGACGACGAGAAGAGGAAGAGGAAGAGGTAAAGAGGAGAAAGATGAGGAGGAGGAGGAGGAAAAGGCATCACGGGCAGACACGGCCGTAAAATGTATCCTGATGTGTCCGGGGCGTGGGTGTGGCGGCCTCGTCCCGACCACATCGCGGCCGCAAGCACCAGAAAAAGGGGTGGAAAAGTGCACCATCACCTCCTCCCTCCAGCCACCACCTCGCTGGGAGAGAGAATGATAAATATGAAACATGACTTTTGGGAGGATTACATTATTCCTTGCGTCTGGTACTCGCTAAAAAAGACACAGATTTTAACAAGGAATAAACTCGGCACGTCACGTCTGAAAGGTGCTAAAATACGCAAGGAGTGTTTTTTTTTTTCAGTCTATAGGCCTACTTGTTTTTTCTTCAATCTGTAGGAAGGAAGGGAAGTAGAGGGGGGGGGTAAAGGAGTGGGGAATGAAAGGAGAGGTGAAAGAAGGGAAAAGAACAGAGAAAAAGAGTGTCTGAAGTAGGTGAAGAAGACAGACATATTTAGAAAGAAAGGAAGGAAGGGGGGGGGGGGTAAAGGAGTGGGGAATGAAAGGAGAGATGAAAGGAGGGAAAAGAGCAGAGAAAAAGAGCGTCTGAAGTGGGTGAAGAAGACAGACTTATATAGAAAGAAAGGACTCTACACTTGAGGCTGCAAAGAGAGGCATTTTATCAAGGAGTATTTCCCAATTACTTCCAACGCCATAACAGAGAGAGAGAGAGAGAGAGAGAGAGAGAGAGAGAGAGAGAGAGAGAGAGAGAGAGAGAGAGAGAGAGAGAGAGAGAGAGAGAGAGAGAGAGAGAGAGAGAGAGAGAGAGAGAAACGAAGGTGTGCAAAGTAAAAGCGAGATACGAGATGTTACAAAAGAGAGAAACACTGTACCAAGGAGGGGGGGGGGGGGGGCCTAACCTGTACACCCCAAAAAATTAAACCACTCCCAGCGTCTGTACCTTAAACTGACCTAGTACATGAGAGAGAGAGAGAGAGAGAGAGAGAGAGAGAGAGAGAGAGAGAGAGAGAGAGAGAGAGAGAGAGAGAGAGAGAGAGAGAGAGAGAGAGAGAGAGAGAGAGAGAGAGAGAGAGAGAGAGAGAGAGACGAAGGTTCACGAGGAAAGAGTCAGACATATTACGTACAAAGGATAAAACCAGGAGAACATACACAGTGACTGGAAGATCTTCACTCTGTACCCCTCAAGAATCATATTACACCCAACGTCCCGTACTCAAAACTCACCCTCAAAAGACACAGATACAGAGGTTAACAGGGACAAAGGGAGGACTTACAACATGACCCTTCTCCGTTTCCCCCCTCACAAGGATCACATTGTACACTTCCTCTAAAGTCTTGCGTTGATATTAGCTGTGTCCTGCCCCACAAGAGAAAAATGAGGGAAAACAGGGAGAAGAAAGGGAAGATAGAGATGGAGAAAGGAGAGGAATGGAGGAAGGAAATGGAAGAAGAGAAGAAAGGGGGAAAACAGAGAAAAGAAAGGAGATAAATAGACAACGAAGATGGAAGAAAAGAAGATGGGAAGTCGGAGAAAAGGAAGAGAAAACAGAGATGAAGAAAAGAGGGGAATGAAGGACGTAGATGAAAGAAAAAGAAAAGAAAAAAAAGATCAGAGAAGAAAAGAAAACAAGAAAGAAAAACAAAGAAGAGGGGAAGAAGCGAACTGGAGAAATGAAGAGAGAGATCAAAGAGGAGAAGGAGGAGAGGAGAGGAGAGTGAGTGGAGGGAAAAGGAAGAGAAAGGAAGAGAAAAAGGGAAGGGAAATGAAAGGACCCAAGAATAGAATGATCAAAGAGGAGAGGAGAAGGAGGAGAGGAGAGGAGAGTGAGTGGAGGGAAAAGGAGGAGAAAGGAAGAGAAAAAGGGAAGGGAAATGGAAGGAAGGACCCAAGAATAGAATGATCAAAGAAGAGAAAGAGGAGAGGAGAGGAAAGTCAGTGAAGGGAAAAGGAGGAGAAAGGAAGAGAAAAAGGGAAGGGAAATGAAAGGACCTAAGAATAGAATGATCAAAGAGGAGAAAGAGGAGAGAAGAGGAAAGTGAGTGAAGGGAAAAGGAGGAGAAAGGAAGAGAAACGAAGGGAAGGGAAATGAAAGGACCCAAGAATAGAATGATCAAAGAGGAGAGGAGAGGAGAGTGAGTGGAGGGAAAAGGAGGAGAAAGGAAGAGAAAAAGGGAAGGGAAATGAAAGGACCCAAAAACCGATTCCATTTAGAGAGAAAAAAAAAGTAATTCTAAAAAGTTCAACCCCTTCAGTGTCTCTCCTTGTAGTCCTCTGTCTGTCTGTCTGTCTGTCTGTCTGTCTGTGATCCACGCGCACGGCTTGTCTAGTGTTGCAACTGACTATATAACTTGACTTTTAAGGAGGCTGTAATAGAGGGTTTTATTGAAGGCTTTAAGAGAGGTGGTGGCGGTGGTGGTGGAGGGGAGAGTAGGCGTGATTAGTCTTGTCTGAGAGAGAGAGAGAGAGAGAGAGAGAGAGAGAGAGAGAGAGAGAGAGAGAGAGAGAGTTCAGGAATGATAGTGTAATACGTCTTGTCAAGGAAGAGGAAGAGGAAGAGGAGGAGGAGGAGGAAGAGGAGGAGGAGGACGAGGAAGGAGAAGGTGAATATTAAGTAGCAAAATGAAAAAAAACAAATAAAGCAAAATTAAAACAAGAAACGAAAGAAAAAAGAAAAAAAGGAAGAAGAAGAAGAAGAAAAAGACAAAGAAAAAGAAAAGGAAAAAAAAAAGATCAAAGCGAAGAAAAAACAAAAATAAAAACATAAATAAAGAAAGAAAGTAAAGAAGAAGGAGAAGAAAAGAAGCGAAATGGAGGAGGGAGGAAGGAAGGAATGCCACCATCAAGGAGGAGGAGGAAGAGGAAGAGGAGGAGGAGGAGGAGGAGGAGGAGGAGGAGGAGGAGGAACGTCGTCTCTCCAAGCTTAATTCTCCACTGTGTCAGCTTTGAACGATTAAGAATATCTTTTGTGGACGCCCCGTGAAAGGTAAACGGAGGAGGAGGAGGAGGAGGAGGAGGAGGAGGAGTGTTGAAGGATAAAGAAGAAGGAAGAGGAGATGTAAAAATATGAGTGAGTATGAGGAGTAGTAGTAGTAGGAGGAGGAGGAGGAGGAGGAGGGGGGTTGAAGGATAAAGAAGAAGGAAGAGGAGAGGTCAAAATATGAGAGAGGAGGAAGAGGAGGAGGAGGAGGAGGGTTGAAGGATAAAGAAGAAGGAAGAGGAGAGGTCAAAATATGAGAGAGGAGGAGGAGGAGGAGGAGGAGGAGGAGGAGGGTTGAAGGATAAAGAAGAAGGAAGAGGAGAGGTCAAAATATGAGAGAGGAGGAGGAGGAGGAGGAGGAGGAAGAGGAGGAGGAGGAGGAGGAGGAGGAGGGGGAAGGATACAGAAGGAGGAAGAGGAGAGGTCAAAATAGGAGAGAGGAGGAGAAGGAGGAGGAGGAGGAGGAGGAGGGGAGGAAAGGTCAAGGCAAATAGGACGAGGAGGAGGAGGAAGAAGAAGAAGAAGAAGAAGAAGAAGAAGAAGAAGAAGAAGAAGAAGAAGAAGAAGAAGAGGAAGAAGAAGAAGAGCAGGAGAGTAAAGAAACAGGAAAGAGAGAGAGAGAAAATAAAAAGAACAAAACAGAACAGGACAGGACAGGAGGGAGAGAGAGAGGAAGGAAGGAAGGAAGGAAGGAAGGAAGGAAGGAAGGAAGGAAAGGGGGAATGAGGGGTAAAGGAGTAGGAAACGAAAGGAGAGGAGAAAGGAGTGTTTGAAGTGAGCAAAGAAAACAGGAGCAATAATGGAAAGAAAGAGAGGAAGAAAAGACCAAAAACATGGAAAAGCGTAAAAGAAAAGAGATGAATGAAAGAGAGAAAAAGAGAGAAGTAGAAATGAAAAAAAGAGAAAAGAAAAAAAGAGAAAGAAAAGATGAGGAAAAAAAAAAGATGAGAAAGAAAAAACAAAATAAAATAATAAACATGGAAAAAGTATAAAGAGAGAGAGAGAGAGAGAGAGAGAGAGAGAGAGAGAGAGAGAGAGAGAGAGAGAGAGAGAGAGAGAGAGAGAGAGAGAATGTGAATATCAATATATGAGAAAGTATGCGTCACACACACCCACCCACCCACACACACACACACACACACACACACACACACACACACACACACACACACACACAAGACGAAGGTAAACACAGGTAACGCCTTAACGACAGGTAATTCCAAAGGCTTAATTACAGGTGCTCGGTGTTTAGGAGTCTTTGTATGAGTGTTCCAGGAGCCCGACACACAGGTAGGCTTAGGTAGGTAGGGTGTTAAAGGTGTAAGGTGAGATAGGAAGGAAAAGAAAGGAGAGAGAAAGAGGAAGGGAGAGAGAAGGGAGGGAAGAGAAGAAGGTAGGGCAGAGATATAAGGAGAAGAGAAGGAGGGAATGAAAAGAAGGGAGAAAGAAAGACACAAAAGAGGAAGGAAAGGAGAAGGAGAAGGGAGGGAAGAGGAGAAGGAGGGAAGTAGAGACATAGGAAGGAAAGAGGAGGAAAGGCAGAAAGAAGAGAGGAAAGATGAAGGAAGAGAGGGAAGAGGAGGTAGAGTAAGAAGAAGGGAGATATAAAGAGAGATAAAATATTAAGAAAGAGAGAGAGAAAGGGAAAAACGGAGAGAAAAAAAGGTACAGTATTGAGGGAGGTAGGAAGAAATGGAGGAAATTTTAAGAGGAAAGAGACTAAGAAAGGGAGAGAAGAGAGAAGAGAGGAGAAAGGAAGAGGAAATAGAGATGATAGGTAGAGTAGAAGAAGGGAGGAAGAAAAGGAGAAGGAGAAGGAGGGAAAAGAAGTAATAAAGAATGTAAGGAGGAAGGAAGAGAGAGAGAGAGAGAGAGAGAGAGAGAGAGAGAGAGAGAGAGAGAGAGAGAGAGAGAGAGAGAGAGAGAGAGAGAGAGAGAGAGAGAGAGAGAGAGAGAGAGAGAGAGAGAGAGAGAGAGAGAGAGAGAGAGAGAGAGAGATTGGGGGAAAATTGAAACAAGGAAGAATTAATGAATAGAAGAGAGAGAGAGAGAGAGAGAGAGAGAGAGAGAGAGAGAGAGAGAGAGAGAGAGAGAGAGAGAGAGAGAGAGAGAGAGAGAGAGAGAGAGAGAGAGAGAGAGAGAGAGAGAGAGAGATTGGGGAAAAATTTAAACAAGGATGAATTAATGAATAGAGGAAATGGAAGAGAGAGAGAGAGAGAGAGAGAGAGAGAGAGAGAGAGAGAGAGAGAGAGAGAGAGAGAGAGAGAGAGAGAGAGAGAGAGAGAGAGAGAGAGAGAGAGAGAGAGAGCAGAAATGAATGTTAGAGAAATATTCATCAATGCAACGAGAGAGAGAGAGAGAGAGAGAGAGAGAGAGAGAGAGAGAGAGAGAGAGAGAGAGAGAGAGAGAGAGAGAGAGAGAGAGAGAGAGAGAGAGAGAGAGAGAGAGAGAGAGAGAGAGTGGAAAAGAGAAAAAGGAAGAATTGACGAATGGAGGAAAAGGGAAGGGAGAGAAAAATATATAAAAAAAAACGGAAATATATGTTTAGAAAAATATTCAGTTATGCAAAGGAAGATATTTACGAAAGAGGAAGAAATAAAGGAAGGAAAAAAGATTGCGTGAGAAGGAAATGAGGAAGAAGAAGAAGGGAGGAAAGAGAAGAAGAGAAGATAGAGAGAAGATGGAGGGGTAGACAGAAGGAAGAGAGAGAGAAATGAGATAAGAAAATAATAACTGGAAACTAGCAAAAAATAAAATATAGAAAATAACAATAAAACTAATAAAATAAAATAGAAAAGAAGAAAGTAAGAGAAGAAGAGGAAGGGAGGAAAGAGAAGAAGGGAAGATATATAGAGAAAGAGGGGGAATAGAAAGAAGGAAGAGAAAAAAAATAACAAAGAAAACAATAAAAACTAATAAAATGAAATAGAAAAGAAGAAAGTAGAAAAGAAGAGGAAGGGAGGAAAGAGAAGAAGGGAAGGTAGATAGAAGGTGGGAAGAGAAAGAAGGAAGAGAAAAAAAATAACAGAAAACAATAAAAGCGAATAAAATGAAATAGAAAATAAAGAAAATAAAAGAAGAAGAAGAAGAAGAAGGGAGGAAAGAGAAGAAGGGAAGGTAGATAGAAGGGGGGGAATAGAAAGAAGGAAGAGAAAAAATAACAAAGAAAACAATAAAAGCGAATAAAATGAAATAGAAAAGAAAGAAAGTAAAAGAAGAAGAAGAAGGGAAGAAAAAGAAGAAGGGAAGGTAGATAGAAGGGGGGGAATAGAAAGAAGGAAGAGAAAAAAAAATAACAAAGAAAACAATAAAAGCGAATAAAATAAAATAGAAAATAAAGAAAATAAAAGAAGAAGAAGAAGAAGAAGAAGGGAGGAAAGAGAAAAAGGGAGAAAGAGAAAGAGAAATGAGATCACAGAAGAAGAACTGAGAACTCCCAAAGATGAAAATAACAACAACAAAAAAGAAAATAACAAGAAAAATTACAATAAAAAATAATAAAAAGCCTTACATTCACAGCAGCAACCAAAACAGCGCCTTGAATCTATTAGGCAAAGGGTTTTCCATCGAATCCATCTGATCAGATCCTTTGTGTGACGGAAAAAGAAGGAGAGGACGATGGAAGGAGGAAGGAGAGGGAGGGAGGGAGGGAGAGAAATTGGGTTTGAGAATAGAAAAGAGGGAAGAGGAAGAAGGGAAGGAGAGGGAGGGAGGGAAAGAGAGATTTAAAAATGGAGAAGGGAAAAGTTGAAGGGAAGAAAGGAAGGAATATGGAGGAAAGGAAAGAGGAAGAAGGGAAGAAGAGGAAGGGAGGGAGAGAAAGAATAGTGATTTAAGAATGGAGAAGGGAAGAAAGGAGGGAATATAGAGGGAGGAAAGGAAGAAGAAAGGTTAAAGATAGGAAGAAGGAGGGAGGGAGAGAAATTGGGTTTAAAAATAGAGAAGGGGAGAGAGGAAGAAGGGAAGGAGAGGGAGGGAGAGAAAGAGAGATTTAAGAATGGAGAAGGGAAAAGAAGAAGGGAAGAAAGGAAGGAATATAGAGGAAGGAAAAGAAGAAGAAAGGTTAAAGATAGGAAGGAGGAAGGGAGAGAAATTGGGTTTAAAAATAGAGAAGGGGAGAGAGGAAGAAGGGAAGCAGAGGGAGGGAGAGAAAGAGAGATTTAAGAATGGAGAAGAGGAAAAGTAGAAGGGAAGAAAGGAAGGAATATAGAGGAAGGAAAAGAAGAAGAAAGGTTAAAGATAGGAAGAAGGAAGAAGAGAGAGAAAGAGAAGGGAGAAACAGCATATAAGTTAAGAAATGAAAGAAGGGGAAGAAGATGAAAGAAAAAAAATGGAGGACTTGAAAATGAAGAAGGGAACGATAGAAGATGGAATAAAGGGAAGAAAAGGGGAAGGAAGGAAGAAATAAATGGAATGAAAAAAGGGAGATAATAGATAAAGAAGAGAGAGAGAGAGAGAGAGAGAGAGAGAGAGAGAGAGAGAGAGAGAGAGAGAGAGAGAGAGAGAGAGAGAGAGAGAGAGAGAGAGAGAGAGAGGAATATAAGCTCATGAAAGGAAGAAAGAAGGAACAGGAGAAAGGAGAGAAGAGAATGAAGGAAGAATTAAAAGTTTAGATGATAGGAGAAGAAACAGTGAAAGAGGAAAGGAAGAGAAAGGGATTAAATAAAAGAAAGGAACAGTAGAAGAAGATGGAAAGAGAAAGAAGGAAGAGAAAGGAAGGGAAACAGTAAATATTCAATAATGGATGAAGGGGAAGAGAAAGAGAGGGAGAGAGAGGTAGAGGAATAAAGATTAGGGATTGGAAGAGGGGAGAAGAGGAAGGGAGAGAAAGAAAGAAAGATAGAACGATGAAAGGAGACCCAGAAGAAACAAGAGAAAGGAGAGGAAGGGATAAAGATTGAGAAAGAGGGGAAGAGAGAGAGAGAGAGAGAGAGAGAGAGAGAGAGAGAGAGAGAGAGAGAGAGAGAGAGAGAGAGAGAGAGAGAGAGAGAGAGAGAGAGAGAGAGAGAGAGAGAGATAGAAGAGGGGACAGTTGAAAAGGTAAAGAGGGGGAGAGAAGAGAAGTGATGAAAGAGTGAATGAGAAGATGAGAGAGAGAGAGAGAGAGAGAGAGAGAGAGAGAGAGAGAGAGAGAGAGAGAGAGAGAGAGAGAGAGAGAGAGAGAGAGAGAGAGAGAGAGAGAGAGAGAGAGAGAGAGAGAGAGAAGAAAACACGAAGGCTTAGAAATGGAAGATGGGACATAGCAATAAGGATAAGAGAGAGAGAGAGAGAGAGAGAGAGAGAGAGAGAGAGAGAGAGAGAGAGAGAGAGAGAGAGAGAGAAAAAGGAATAAACGTCTACGAATATAAGAGGAGAAGCGAAAGAGGGAAGAGAGAAGGAGAGGAAAGGTTCAGGAAGCGAAGAAGAGGAGGAAGAAGAGGGAAAAATAAGGGGAAGGGATAAAGTTAGATAAGAGAAGAGAAGAGGAAGAGGACAAGAAGAGGAGGTAAGAGGAAGTAAGAGGAAGGAGAGAGAACATTCCTCCCCTACAAGATCTTTTTTTCCCTCCCATTTCTTTCCTCACTCTGATTTCCCAAGTGATTTTTTTCCCCACTTAACTTTTATTTTTCCTCCTTTTTTTTTCATTTCCAAATATAACACATTTTTTTCGTATTTTTAGACATTTTACTTTTTTTTCTTACTTTGTTTTATTTTACTTTTCTTTATTATGCTTTTTTTCTTTGTTTTTTTTTTTTGTTTTTTTTTTCATTTCCAAATACTCAACTTTTTTTCTCGTATTTTTAGACATTTTATTTTTTTTCTTACTTTGTTTTATTTTACTTTTCTTTATTATGCTTTTTTTCTTTGGTTTTTTTTTTTTTTTTTCATTTCCAAATACTCAACTTTTTTTTTCGTATTCTTAGACATTTTATTTTTTTCTTACTTTGTTTTATTTTACTTTTCTTTATTATGCTTTTTTTTCTTTGTTTTTTTTTTCATTTCCAAATATAACTAAACTTTTTTTTCGTATTTTTAGACATTTTATTTTTTTTTTTCTTACTCTGTTTTATTTTGCTTTTCTTTATTTTGCTTTTTTTCTTTATTTCTGTGTTTTTTTTCATTTCCAAATATAACTCACATTTTTTTCTCGTATTTTTAGACATTTTATTTTTTTTTCTTACTTTGTTTTATTTTGCTTTTCTTTATTATGCTTTTTTTTCTTTGTTTTTTTTTTATTTCCAAATACTCAACTTTTTTTTTCGTATTTTTAGACTTTTTTTTTTCTTACTCTGTTTTATTTTGCTTTTCTTTATTTTGCTTTTTTTCTTTATTTCTGTTTTTTTTTCATTTCCAAATACTCAACTTTTTTTTTCGTATTTGTAGACTTTTTTTTTCTTACTTTGTTTTATTTTGCTTTTTTTTTCTTTAATTTTCGGTTTTTTTTCATTTCCAAATATTTCTCATTTTTCTCTAATTTTTTTTCTCTTATTTTTCTATTATTTTTAGACATTTTACTTTTTTCTTACTCTGTTTTATTTTGCCTTTTTTTATTATGCTTTTTTTTCTTTATTTCTCGGGGTTTTTTCCATATCATTTTTCCTTTTTTTTTTTTTTTACGTACTCGCATTTTTTCTTTATTTCTCGTTTTTTCATTTCCATATTTTATCTTTTTCCTTTTTTTCTCTTTTTTACGCAATCACTTTTTTTTCTTTCATTCATTCATTGTCTGTCTATCTTATCCTGTTTCCTTCATTCCTTCCTTCCCTTCTCTATGTTTTCTTTTCCTTCTTTTCCTTCTCTACTTCATGAATTTTTCTTCTTTTCTTTTCCTCTTTTCCTTCCTTTACATATTTTTCTTTCTTCCTTTTTTTCCTTTCTTTCTTTCTTTCTTTCCTTCCTTCCTTCCTTCCTTCCTTTCTTTCCTTCTTTCTTCCTTCCTTCCTTGTGTAACCTTTTCAGAACACACACACACACACACACACACACACACACACACACACATCACGCACTAACAAGAACAACAGACAGGAAACGAGAGAGAGAGAGAGAGAGAGAGAGAGAGAGAGAGAGAGAGAGAGAGAGAGAGAGAGAGAGAGAGAGAGAGAGAGAGAGAGAGAGAGAACCCTTACAAGATAGCTTCCTCCTCCCTCCCCCCTTCCTCCACCTTTCTCTCGCATTACTTGTCTGTCTGTCAAGTTACGTCAGGCAAGGTCAGGCAAGGTCAGGCGAGGGAAGGGACATCAAGTAGAGGTCACGAGAACGGAGGGTCAAAGGAAGGAAAGGTCAGGTAACGTTAGGTCAAGGTCACACGCTTTAGTTATGGGAGGTCAACGTGGTTTAGGAAGAGGAGGAGGAGGAGGAAGAGGAGGA
>NC_066553.1:2595993-2603493 GCF_024679095.1 Eriocheir sinensis
CCCTCCCTCCCTCCCTCCCTCCCTCCTTCCTTCCTTCCTTCCTTCCTCCCTCCCTCCCTCCCTCCCTCCCTCCTCCTCCTTCCTCCCTTCCTTCCCCTCCCTCCTTCCTTCCTTCCTTCCTTCCTTCCTCCCTCCCTCCCTCCCTCCCTCCTTCCTCCTCCCTCCTCCCTCCTCCTCCTTCCTTCCTCCTCCCTCCTCCCTCCCTTCCTTCCTTCCTCCCCTTCCTTCCTTCCTTCCTTCCTTCTTTCCTTCCTTCCTTCCTTCCTTCCTTCCTTCTTTTGTTCTCGTCTCAATGCACGTGCGACATAGCGTTTATTTTTCATGTCTTTGTTTGAGAGAGAGAGAGAGCAAACTTTACATACTGAAGATGAAAGAACATGCTGTGAGAATAATTCTCTCTCTCTCTCTCTCCTTATTCTAATTTCCTGTACATTTTTTTCCCTTTTGTTGTTGTTGTTGTTTTTGTTGATGTCTTGTTAATAATGCGAGTTTCTAACAGTCGGCCATGTTTGTTTGTTGGTCTGTTTTTATAGATTTATTCCTCGTTTGTGTGTTTGGTGGTTTGTGTGGTTTCATTTTCTGGGATATTGTTTTTCTCTTCTACTGTTTGTTCTTGTCTTCAGTGTGTGTATGTGTGTGTGTGTGTGTGTGTCTTAATCTTGTAGAGCACCTGCGACATGCAACACACACACACACACACACACACACACACACACACACACACACACACAGAGGGGCGTCAAAAAAGTGCATACGTGTGTTCATGCAAAAATTCTCTTCATAAATCTTTCTGTACAAAATTCCCGCACACAAAACTCCTCGACCGACCATTTTTAAAACATTACTTTCCACCTCCGATATTTATGCAGTTCTGATTTTTCTTTTATGTGAATTTTTTTTTTTGTGTGTGTGTGGATTTAAATTTAATTCTTTACTGAAATTTTGTCTGGTGTGAATATTTTCGTTTCAACTTTTTTTTTCATTTTATTTTTTGTGTTATTTTTTATGTATTCTGTTTTATTAGTCCTTTTTCTTTTTGCATTGAAATTTCTTAATGAGGAGAAAAAAGGATAGAAATTTGTAAAAGAAGACAAAGAAAGATTCAGTACACACGAGGTATATATATGAAAAGAAAGAAAGAAAGGAAGAAAGAAAGAAAGAAAAGTGATGGATATATTTTTTTTTCTTTTTGCTATATCTATTTTTTCTTTTTCCTTTACCTTTTTTTTCTTTTTCCTATACTTTTTTTCTTTTTCCTATACATTTTTTCTCTTCCCAATACTTTTTCTCTTTTTCCTATACTTTTTCTCTTTTCCTATACTTTTTCTCTTTTTCCCATACATTTTTCTCTTTTCCTATACTTTTTCTCTTTTTCCTATACATTTTTTCTCTTCCCAATACTTTTTCTCTTTTTCCTATACATTTTTTCTCTTGCCAATACTTTTTCTCTTTTTCCTATACATTTTTTCTCTTCCCAATACTTTTTCTCTTTTTCCTATACCTTTTTTTCTTTTTCCTATACTTTTTCTCTTTTTCCTATACATTTTTTCTTTTCCCAATACTTTTTCTCTTTTTCCTATACATTTTTTCTCTTCTCAATACTTTTTCTCTTTTTCCTATACATTTTTTCTCTTCTCAATACTTTTTCTCTTTTTCCAATACTTTTTTATCTCTTTCCAATCTTCCTTTTTTTCGTATGGTTTTTTTATTGCGTTCAGTTTTATTTTATTTTATTTTGCTGCGCGCTGTTCACAATCATCCTGTTCTTTTTTTTTTTCGATTCGCATTCGTGTGTGTGTGTGTGTGTGTGTGTGTGTGTGTGTGTGTGTGTGTGTGTGTGTGTGTGTGTGTATGTGTGCTGTTTAATTACTCCATCGTGTCCCCTGGTTTCAATTTCCCCCTTTTTTTTTTATTTTTTTTTCATCCAATTATGTCTTCCAATATTTTTCTTTCATCTTGTTTTATTTGCAGTTTTCACACACGACTTTGTCCATCGAGTCTCCTTCACGTTCATTTCTCTCTCTCTCTCTCTCTCTCTCTCTCTCGCTATTTTTTTTTTCTTTACGTTTTCGTCTATGGCACCGGTAGGGTTTCTTGGTGAGGCCTGATGGTTGGACCCAGCCCGTTGTGGCGCAGGCGAATATTTATAGTGGCGCCATCTTGCCTGGCTCATGCTGACCCCGGGAACTCATCAATGACCCTTTTTTTGTTTTTTTTTTGAGAGAGAGAGAGAGAGAGAGAGAGAGAGAGAGAGAGAGAGAGAGAGAGAGAGAGAATTTGTAGTCCGGGTTGATAGGTGGTCTTCAGGACAGTATGTGGGTAGTCTTGGGCCACTCGGCTGTGACTGAAAAATCCCAGGTGGTAGCGTGGGGATTCGAACCGACGTTGTCCATGGCGTGGTGAATGTGGGCCCAGCACGCTAACCACTCAGCCACCGCCTTGTACGTTTGGCTGCTTGTTGTCTGTTCTCTGTTGGCTGTACCTGTTATGGACTTCTGTTGTGTGTGGCGTTGTCTGTATTTGTTTATATCTTTGCTATCTTCCTTTGTTTCTTCCTTCCTTCCTACCGTCATTCCTTCCATCCTTACTACCTACATATCTATTTACCTACCTACATACATACAGTCATTCATTCATTCATTCCTACCTACCTACCTATCAATCAATCTCTCCCTCTATCTATATATCTATCTATCTATCCATCTATCTAGCTTTACTGGTCTATATTTGTACCTTGCCATCCACACACATTTCTGTTTGCAAATCCTATAAATCCCAACACACACACACACACACACACACACACACACACACACACACACACACAAACACAAACACACACACACATTCTGCGAGGCACGTTTCCAATTAGCGGTTGAGTGAAGGAGGTGGGCGTTCATTTCTGGGGTGGGTGAAGAAGTGGAAGTGGAGGTGGAGTAGGGGGAGAGGTGGATGGTCACCTTCTCTCCTCACCTCACCTTCTTTCTCCTCATTTTCCTCTTTTTATTTTTTTTTCTCCTCACTTTTCCTCTCAAAATTTCTCTCTCCTCACCTTTCCTCACCTCACCTTCTCTCTCCTTAGTTTCCCTTTTCTCTACTACTTTCTCCTCATTTTCTCTCTCCGTCTTTTCTCTCCTCATCTCCGTTTTCATCTTCCCTCCCCTCTTCTCCCCTCATCTTCTTTCCTCACCTCCCTTTCCCTCTCTCCTCACCTTTCTCCTTCCTTTTCGTTTTCCTCATTTTCTCTCCTCATCTTTCTCCTTCCCTTTAACTTTTCCTCTCCTCTCCTCTTTTCTTTCCTTTCCTCTCCTCATCTTCTTTCCTCACCTTCCTTTCCCTGTCTCCTCACCTTTCTCCTTCCCTTTCGTTTTCCTCATTTTCTCTCCTCATCTTCCCCTTTTCTCATCTATCTCCCTTCCCTTTACCTTTCGTCTCCTCTGTCTTCTCCTCTTCATCCTCATCCTCATCCTCTCTCTCCTCCTCTCACTTTCCCTTTCGCCCACCTCACCTGGCAATACCTCTGCTTACCTTGCTCTGCCTTCCCTTCACTTGCGTACCGAACCTGCTTGCTTGTATTGCTTTGTCCTGCTACACACACACACACACACACACACACACACACACACACACACACACACACACGCACACGGAGGTATTTTTGTGACTTCCTCAAATTATTCTTTTTCACTTCGTTTTTCGTTATTTTTTTATTTTTTATTATTATTTCTGCAAGCTCGCTAAATCCTTTCATCTTTCTGTTCGTTTATTGACACTACACTCCGCCCCCATCTACACACACACACACACACACACACACACACACACACACACACACACCTCTCCCTGTGCCTTGATGAGCATTGATGTCATTATCGTCATCATCGTCAACATCAGGGTCGTCAAGTCGCCCCACCAGTTGTTGTTGTTGTTGTTGTTGTTGTTGTTTTACCAGTCAATGCCATTCCGGTGCTGGCCAGTTAGCAGATTATTGTTGATGTTGTTGTTGTTTTTGTTGTTGTTTTTAGTAGTCCACGTGTTGTTATTAACTTTATTTATTTTACTATTATTTTTATTACCAATCTCCTCCTCTTCTCTTCCTCTCCCTCCCTCACCTCATTCTCCTCTTCTCTTCCTTTCTTTTCCTTTCCCTTCCCTTCCCTTCCCTTTATCTTTTCCTCCCATCCTCTTCCTCCCCTGTCCCTACCTTTCCTACCCTTTCCTCTATCTCCCTTCCTTCCCTTTCTCTTATTTTCGCCTTCCTCCTTCTCTCCCTCCCTCTCTTCCGCTTTTTTTTAATGCGATAGCCAGACTTGTTCCTCTTCTTCTGCTTGCCTTTCTCTCCTCTTCCTTCAATCTTCTATCTTCTTTATTCTCCTCCTCCTCTTCCTCCTCCTCCTTCGACTGATCCTCTTTGTCAGCCCTTCAGTATATCCTGCGTATCCTACCTACACGTCCTCCTTCCTTCCT
This sequence comes from Eriocheir sinensis, assembly GCF_024679095.1. Classification (NCBI taxonomy): domain Eukaryota; kingdom Metazoa; phylum Arthropoda; class Malacostraca; order Decapoda; family Varunidae; genus Eriocheir; species Eriocheir sinensis. The sequence continues at coordinate 2,600,461 of NC_066553.1, forward strand.
TCCTTCCTTCCTTCCTTCCTTCCTTCCTTGACTTGAACGCTCTCCAAAGACATCCTTCAGTTCATCCTTCGAATTCCTCCTCCTCCTCCTCCTCCTCCTCCTCCTCCTCCTTCTTTGTCTCCTTCGCCTCTCTGTGTTCTTCCTTCCTTCCTTCTTTTACTCTCTTCCTTCCTTCCTCCTTCGCGGAAAAGTTGTTCGTAGGCGTCAGTGACCGGCTTCACGAACGTGCGGGAACGTTCGATTCACTCCCGAGGTCAACGACGTTACTGTAAACAACCTCACGACCCCTAGAGGAGAGTATCAGGACGCCTCTCCTCCCGAAATTGACCTCTCTCTCGACCAATCCTCTCTGCTCTTTAATATAGGAGCAATGATTACCGGACCTCTCTCTCGACCAATCCTCTCTGCTCTTTAATATAGGAGCAATGATTAACGGGATTTTTTTTTTTTTTTTTTTTTTTTTTTTTTTTTTTTTGAGTTGCTTCCATTTCGAGCAGCAACGAATCCGCTGGCTGTACTACACCGCCTCGCTGGGACCGGTGAAGCGTTGCAGTTGATTCTCGGGTTAGTTTCCAGCTCAAAAAACTTTGGAGTGATCAACGTTACTAAACTTGTTCAGAAGATGGCGCCACTATAAACACTTGCCTGCGCCATGACGGGCTGGGGCCGAATACCATCCAGGCCGCTCAAGAAAGCCTACCGGCGCAATAGGCGGAGACGTAAAAAAAAAAAAAAAATAAATAAAATAAACGGATCAGATCCCTCGTAGGCGTCACCTTCCCAGCGTAAAGAGGATGTGATCAGGAGGAGGCGGAGGAGGAGGAGGAGGAGGAGGCGGAGTGAGAATTGTTCAGTGTCGCTGGCTAGGCGGTAATTATACGAAAGAGGAGGAGGAGGAGGAGGAGGAGGAGGAAAAGGAAAGTTTCGTTTAGTCGGCGCAACATCTGTGGTCATATACCGGAGAGAGACAGGAGGGGGAAGGAATTATAGGAGAAGGGAACAGACCCCAGGAGACGGGACACAACCCCCGATTAATACCTGGTACCCATTCACTGCTGGGTGGACAGGGGCGTAGGGTATCGGAAAAGCCGCCCAAATTTTTCCACTCCGCCCGGGAATCGAACCCGGGCTCTCTCGATTGTGAGCCGAGTGTGCTAACCACTGCACCACGAAGCCCCCTAGGAGGAGGAGGAGGAGGAGGAGGAGGAGAATACGTGGGTGGCTAATTCTTCTCGCTTCCCAGATAAAGGACGAACACAAATCTTCTTCCCAAGCCTGTCAGCATCGGCTATCGAATTTCAGAATAAAGGGAGGAGGGAGGGAGAGAAAGAGAGAGTTAAGATGGTAGGAAGGGAGGGAGGGAGGGAGAGAAGGAGAGAGTTAAGATGGTAGGAAGGGAGGGAGGGAGGGAGAGAAGGAGGGAGTTAAGGTGGTAGGAAGGGAGGGAGGGAGGAAGGGGAGCGGAAGGAAAGGGAGGAAGAGGGAAGGCTAGGAAAGGGAAGGTCGTAACGAGGGAAGGGGAGGGGAGGAATGATCAAGGAAGGAAAGGGAAGGGGAAGGGGAACAAAGAGAAGGGAAGGAGGAGAAGACGTAGGGGAGGAAGGGAGGGGAAGAGAAGGGTAAATAATGATAATAATAGTAATAATGATAAAAAAAAAAAACAATGAGAATGAGTCTAATTTTAGTGTAATTATAGTTGTAATTTAGAAGCATCAAAATTAAGTACTTGTAATAATGAAAATATGAACTTCTAATCATCATCATCATCATCATTTGACGTCCCTAAGCATCCTCCTCTTCCCTTCCTCCTCTATCTCATGTTCCTGTCCACTCCTCCTCTTCCTCCTCCTCCTCCTCTACCTCCTTCCCTTCTTGTTCTTATTGTTCCTCTTCTTCATGTTCTTCTTCTTCCTCTTCTTCTTCTTCTTCTTCTTCTTCTTCTTCTTCTTCTTCTTTCTGTTTTTTCTTGTTATCCTCCTCCTCCTCCTCCTCATCATCATCATCATCATCTTCCTCCTACCATACCATCCGCTACCCTTTATTTTCCCGCCCTAACCGCCCTCCTTCTCCCTCTCCTCCAGATCCTACACATGCACATCAGTAGCGTGGATAAGCTGCCGCTCTCCACACAAGGCTCTCCGCTCCAGGTGCGCTGCAAGACTTTCCTGGCTGTCACCTTCGTCATCCCAAAGGAGCGAGACTGCCACGATATCTATACCTCGCTCCTGCAACTCTCCCAGCCCGGTGAGTGCTAAAGGAGGAGTGGGTTAAATGAAGAGGGGTGGAATGAGATGGATGAAGGGGAACGTAACGAAGAGGGGAAAGGGGGAAGTTGTGGTAGAGTGGGTTAGACGAATTGGGGATATAAGAGAGTTATGGATGAAAGGGAGTTAGGAAGAAAACGGGATGGGGGATACAAGGGAAGTTGTTTTTTGGGGGGGCTGATGAAGAAGTGGAAATGATTGATATAAGAAGTACGTAAGAAAGGAAATGGAAGAAGTGGAGGAAGTGGATAGCGAAACGAGAAAAGAGTGGAGATTGGATTGAAAGGGTGGAAAGAGGCGAGGGGAGAGGAAGGAGCAGAATTGATGAAAATGGAATAAGGAGGAGGAGATTAAGAGAACGTGGGGAGAGAGAGAGAGAGAGAGAGAGAGAGAGAGAGAGAGAGAGAGAGAGAGAGAGAGAGAGAGAGAGAGATTGCTGGAGAACGCCGAAGTGGAGAAGAAATAAGGGGAAAAAAAAAAAAATTTAGTGAAGTGAGAGAAAGGAAGGAAGGAGTAGAGTTAGTGAAGGAAGGAGAAGGAAATAAGTGAAGAAAAGAAGAGTTAGAGGAAGAAGAGAAGAGCGAGGGAGTGAGAAGAGAAGGGAGAGGAGGAAAGGACGAAAGCAAAGGAGTGGACGTGAGCTTCTTGTGTGGAAATGAAAAAAAGAAAAAAAAGAAAACTAAAAAAAATCACACACACACACACACACACACACACACACACACAGTCAGTCAGCCACGCACGCACACGACAGACAAGTTCAAACACG
>NC_066553.1:2608493-2613493 GCF_024679095.1 Eriocheir sinensis
AGGAGGAGGAGGAGGAGGAGGAGGAGGGAAAAGAAAACGATAATGAGGGAAAAAAAATGTTCTGTTAGAAATAATAAACAAGAGGAAAAGAAAACAACGACAACAACTGGCGACAAAGAGAAGAAAAAGCGAAGAAAAAGAGGAGAAAGAGAGGATAAAGGATTAAGAAGAGGAGGAGGAGGAGGAAGAGGAGGAGGAGGAGGAGGAGGAGGAGGAGGAGGAGGAGCTGAAAAGAAGATATCACAGTCGAAGGAGAAGGCAGAAAAAGAAAAAAAAGAATGAGAAAAAGAAAAATAAGAAAAATAGAGAAAATAAGAAAAAAAAGAAAGAAAAATATATAGGAGAAAGATAAGAAAAAAATATTAAGAAAGAAGAGAAATAAGAAAAAATAGAGAAGAAAAGAGGAAAAGAAGGAAAAGAAGAGGAAGAAGAAAAAGAAGAGGAGTAGGAGGAGAAGGATGGAAATAGAAATAGAAAGAGGAAAAGCAATAAGGAAAAAGAGGAAATTGATGAAATCGTGGAAGAAGGAAGAAAAGAAAAACAAGAAAAGGAAGACAAAAAATATTAAAACGAGAGAAGAACGAAAAATGTAAAAAAAAATGAAGAAAAAGAAGAAAAATTAGCAACAAAAGAAGAATGATGAAGAAAAAAAAGAACTTGATGACCAACACGAAACAAACAAACAAACAAACAAACAAAAGGAGAGGAAAAAATATATAAATGCAAACTTTGAGGAGGAATTCTAAGAGGAGGAAAAACAGAACTGATGGCCGAGAGAGAGAGAGAGAGAGAGAGAGAGAGAGAGAGAGAGAGAGAGAGAGAGAGAGAGAGAGAGAGAGAGAGAGAGAGAGAGAGCAACAAGGACTATGCTACCAGACTCCTCCTCCTCCTCCTCCTCCTCCTCCTCCTCCTCCTCCTCCTCCTCCTCTGGATTTTTTTCGCTTCTAAGATCTCTCCTCCTCCTCCCTCTCCTCCTCTTCCTCCTCCTCCTCCGTCTCTCCTTCCTTTTTCCTCGATCTCAACCTCTTCTTCTTTCTGCTTCGATATTTCCTCCTCCTCCTCCTCCTCCTCCTCCTCCTCCTCCTCCTCCGTCTTCTTTTTTCTCTTCCTCCTCTCGATCTCCTCCTCCTCCTCCTCCTCCTCCTCCTTCATCTCCCATTCCAGACCAGAACGAACGGAGGAATTTGAGGGATAAAAATAGAAATAAAAAAGGAAAAGAAGAAAGGAGGCTCTGTTCCGCCCACTAACTCTCTCCCCTCACACACACACACACACACACACACACACACACACACACACACACACACACACACACACACACACACACACGCACACACACACAGAGAAAGTTCTAATTTTTCTTTTTATTATTATTTGGAAATGTATCCTACCTCCTCCTCCTCCTCCTCCTCCTCCTCCTCCTCACACTATTCTCCTCTTTCTCACCTTCATTGTGTGTGTGTGTGTGTGTGTGTGTGTGTGTGTGTGTGTGTGTGTGTGTGTGTGTGTGTGTGTGTGTGTGTGTGTGTGTGTCCACCATTCTGTTTCTTTTTCGAGAGAGAGAGAGAGAGAGAGAGAGAGAGAGAGAGAGAGAGAGAGAGAGAGAGAGAGAGAGAGAGAGAGAGATTTACATAGGAACACAAGCACACACAGAGAACCTTTTGTTTACACGGCTTTGTCTGTTTGTGTGTGTGTGTGTGTGTGTGTGTGAGAGAGAGAGAGAGAGAGAGAGAGAGAGAGAGAGAGAGAGAGAGGAAGTAATTCGAAACACATCAGAGAATTCCCTTTAATTATCCATCTTTATATTTTCTTCTTCTTCCTCTTCTTCCTCCTCCTCGTCTTCATCATAATCTTTCTCCTCTTCCTCCTCTTCTATCGTCTAATCTTTGTTCCTTTTCTCTGTTTTCATTTCATCCTTCACTCCTCCTCCTCCCCCAATAATAATAATAAAAGATTGATAAATAAAGATATAAAAGGAAGAGAAGGAAAGATAAAAGAAAAGAAGGAGATAGAGAGCAGAGAATGATAATAAAGAAGATTGGATACAAGACGGGGAGGAGAGTGAAGAAGATTGGATGCGACGAAGAGCAAAGATGAAGAAGAGGAAGGAAGAGGAGAAGAGAAAAGGGAGAAGAGAAAAATAGATAAATAAGGAAATAATGAAGAAATATCGAGATGAACAAAAAAAAAAAGATCGTGAAAGAAAGAAGAAGCAGAGAGAGAGAGAGAGAGAGAGAGAGAGAGAGAGAGAGAGAGAGAGAGAGAGAGAGAGAGAGAGAGAGAGAGAGAGAGAGAGAGAGAGAGAGAGAGAGAGAGAGAGAGAGAGAGAGAGAGAGAGAGAGAGAGAGAACGTAAAAGTTAATAGGAGAAAGAAAGAGAGACAAAGTTGGAAATAAAGAAATATCGTGATAAACTTAGAAATAAGATCAGAGAAAGAAAGAAAGAAAGAAAGAAAGAAAGAAATGAAAAACGGACAGAGAAAGAAAAAAAAAGAAAAAAACGGAAAGAAAAAGAAAAAAGAAAGAAAGAAATGAAAGACGAACAGAAAAAAAAAGAGTAAAACGGGAAAAAAGAAAAAGAAAAACAAATAAACAAAAATAAATAAATAAAATAAGAAATTGATATAAAGCGTAGCAAAAGAAAATAAGAGGAAGAAAGGAAGAAAGAAACAGAGAAACAAGGAAATAATTAAGCAATATCGAAAACAACATCAGAAAAAAAAGTATAGATAATAGTAGAGATAATAGGCGTAACGAGAGAGAGAGAGAGAGAGAGAGAGAGAGAGAGAGAGAGAGAGAGAGAGAGAGAGAGAGAGAGAGAGAGAGATAATATAAAAAAAGGAAAAAATAAATAAACAAACAAGAAAAGAAAATATTGATAATGAAGTAATAAAAGACAAGAGAAAGGAGTGAAAAGCAAACAAATACAATACAAATTCAAGCAAAAAGAAAGAAAGAATAAATACAAAATAAATTATAGAGGCGGATATATACATAGAAAACTGAATACGGTATCTCGACGCAGCGGTAACTGAACGAAACAGAAAACCACGAGAAAAAGTTAACCTCTCGTTGTATTTTATTGCGTTTATTTATGGTTTTAGAAGAGCAATGCATCAGGGAAGTGAGTTCGTTAGTCCTGTAGCTGACGGGCATTCCCTCTAGCGATGTGAATATATATATAAACAGCGGCATATGTAGAGTTTAAAAATGAATAGAATGAAATATGAAAAGGGAAAACAGGACAAACAGATAAGCAAGGAAGGATATAGAGAAACATTGAAATTAACATAGGAATAAGCAATAGATCATGCAAGGTCGTATAAGGAAATAATGAAAACAAACAAATAATTAGAAAAATAAAATGAAAAAGAACGAGACAAAAGGTATTAACAACAACAACAAACAACAACAACAACTAAAATTGAATAAAACAATGTAGGTGTGTATATCTATATAAATAATTGAATACATATACATTCATAACTACATTTCCATTAGTACTAAAAGACGGAAAACAACAACAACAACAACAACAACAACAACAACAACAACTACTACTACTACTACTACTACAACTTACCCTAACAACAACAACAACAACACTAGCAACACCAAAACAAACTCACACAGCAATACAACACAACACTGACTGACCGAGTGGCTGACGGGCGGGTGGTGTTGCGCTGAGTTGAAGAGACCCCGCGGTTATGGTAACACTGGGGAGTAAATTTTGACAAGACTCTCCCCTCGCCCGCACATCCCCCTCTTCCTATCCTTTAGTGTGAGTGGGATGTGACATGACGGACAGCTTGACTAAGAGGCGGTGTGAGGGGTGATGTGATTGGATGTGATGTGATGTTAGTAGATGTTATGTGAGGAAGGAAAGTGAATGGGAGTTGGCATTTAAGGAGGAGGAGGAGATGTGAGTGAAGGGAGAGGAAAGAAAGAGAAAGTGGAGGAGGAATAGGAGGAGTAATAAAGGAGGGATGGAGGAAGGAAACAGAAGGAAAGGGAGGAAACAGGTCGGAGAGAAGAAGGAGGAGGAGGAGGAAAGAAGGGATAAACGAGGAAGGAGAGAAAAAAAAACAGGAAAGGGGGAACGAAAGAACGATAGAAAGAATGAAGAACGAAACGGTGAACGGAAATAACGAAAGAAAGGAAAAGAAAAAAAGATAGAAAGGAAAATGAAGTTAGCGGATATGAAGTGCAGAGGATGTGAAGGGAAGTGAGGAAGGGAGAGATTGAACACATTTAAAAGGCAAAATAAGGGAAGGAAAGAAAGGATAGGGAGGATAGATGGAAAGACAGGAGGAAGGGAGAGATTGAACACACTTAAAAGGCAAAATAAGGGAAGGAGAGAAAGGATAGAAGGGATAGATGGAAAGACAGGAGGAAGGGAGAGATTGAACACACGTAAAAGGAAAGATAAGGGAAGGAAAGAAAGGATAGGGAGGATAGATGAAAAGACAGGAGGAAAGGAGAGATTGAACACATTTAAAAGGCAAAATAAGGGAAGGAAAGAAAGGATAGGGAGGATAGATGGAAAGACAGGAGGAAGGGAGAGATTGAACACACTTAAAAGGCAAAATAAGGGAAGGAAAGAAAGGATAGGGAGGATAGATGGAAAGACAGGAGGAAGGGAGAGATTGAACACACGTAAAAGGCAAAATAAGGGAAGGAGAGACAGGATAGAAGGGATAGATGGAAAGACAGGAGGAAGGGAGAGATGGAACAGGATAGAAAGAAGGCAGACGAAGGAGAGAACGTAGGAAGAAAGGAACGAAGGAAGGAAAGCAAAGGAAAAGAGAAATGGCAGGAAAAATAAAAGGAACGGAAATGGAAAAAGAGAGTAGGAAGGATGAAAGGAAAATCAAGGAAAAGAGAGAGAAAAGAGTAGGTAAGCAGGAAGGAAGGAAAGCAGAGGAAAAGAGACTAATATTACGAAGAATGAAAGGAACGGAAATGAAAAGAACAGAGAAGGAAGGACGTGAGGAAAAC
>NC_066553.1:2618493-2650993 GCF_024679095.1 Eriocheir sinensis
TATTATTTTACCTGTAAGTTCACCTGTGTCCTTACCTACCTGTCAATTAACCTGTGTCTACCTACCTGTTAATTTACCTGTATCTCTATCTACCTGTCATGTTACCTCTTTATTTTACCTGTATATTTGCCTGTCAATTCACCTTGTCTTTATTTACCTGTCTCTCTCACACACACACACACACACACACACACACACACACACACACACACACACACACACACACACACACACACACACACTAACACTAACACTTCCTTTCTCCTCTTAACTTCGGTCTGATGTTTTTTTTTTTTTTTTTTTCCTTCCTCACTTTTTTCCTCTTCTACTTTGTCTTTTTTTTTTTTTCGACTCCTCCTCCTCCTCCTCCTCCTCCTCCTTCTCCTCCTCCTCCTCCATCATCATCATCATCATCATCATTATCCCTCTCTATCTCCTCTCATTTCTCTCCTCTTCCTCTTTAATCTCCTTCCTTTTATCCTCCTCTACCTGGTCTTCCTCCTCCTCCTCCTCCTCCCTCCTCTACCAGGTCATCATCTTCCTCCTCCTCCTTTTTCTTCCTTCCTTCCTCCTCCTCCTCCTCCTCCTCCTCCTCCTCTACCAGGTCATCATCTTCCTCCTCCTCCTTCTTCTTCCTTCCTCCTCCTCCTCCTCCTCCTCCTCCTCCTCCTCCTCCTTCAAGTCGTGAGTGCCAAGGCGCCTTAAAAACTATTGACCTCAGAATTTTTCCTCCCTCTCCTTTTTCCTCCTTTTTTTCCTCCTTTTTTTAATCCTTTCTTGGTGGGTCGGAATATATTACTTAAACACTTTTTTAGTCTTTCTTATGTATGTGTTGCTGTGTTTGAGGTTGTTGTTGTTTTTGTTATTTTTCGTTTGTTTTTCTTTATTTTATTTATTTCATTTTATTTTTTAGTTTTTTTTTATTTGCTTTTCAGTTTTAATATTTTCTTTTTCTATTTTTTTTTGCTTAATACTTTTTTTTATTATTTTGGTGTTTCTCTTTTTTTTATAATTATCATCATTTCCTTTTTCTTTTCTTTTTTCTTTTTCATCGTTGAGTTTTTTTCATTTTTATGCTTTACTTTTTTTCCTCTCTATTTCTGTTTTTTGTGTGTGATTATTTTTCTATATATATTTTGGAGCTTCATTTTCTTATCATAATTTATTTCCCTATTTTATTTTTTTTACTGTTAAGGATTTTAATATATAGAGGAAAAATAAATATTGCTGTGTATATTTCAATCTTTATTATTACTTCTTTTATTACATTATTTTTTTTTTTCGTTTTTTGATGGAGAAAATTTTATATGGAAGGGAAATTAAGCTTTTATGTAAGGGGAAATAAGCCTTGTGATGAACTGTCTGTGGAAGGGATGTGGTTCGTGTGTGTGTGTGTGTGTGTGTGTGTGTGTGTGTGTGTGTGTGTGTGTGTGTGTGTGTGTGTGTGTTGTTTCCAGGAATGATTATCAAGCGAGTAATTAACAGAAACGATTCTTGTGTGGGTGGATGTGGGTGCTGTATATATTCTCTCTCTCTCTCTCTCTATCTCAATCTATCTATCTCTCTATCTGTTTAATTAACCAGTTTTCTCTATGTATTTACCTGTCTACACCTTTGACTCTCTATCTATCTATCTATCTATCTATCTATCTGTTTAATTAACCAGTTTTCTCTATGTATTTACCTGTCTACACCTTTGCCTCTCTTTTTTATTGTATTTCCTTGTCCATGAACTAAACTGGACCAACATTTATATATTCATGGCGTGGAAATTACAACCTGAGAACCAAACGTATTACCAAAACACACACACACACACACACACACACACACACATAAATGAGACTTACAACTTTACTCTCTCATCTAACATAGTGCAATAGACATCATCCTTTTTAACAATTACTGTTTTTACTTAACCTTGTCAGAAAGAGTCGCTCCCTCCCTCCCTCAGTCCTCCTCATCACCATCATCATCAGCTGTTCGCGTGCATAGAATAATAATTACATCCTGAACCAGCTGGCTTTTCCTTTTCAATTACTCTCCAGTTTTTGCAATGAGGTTATTATATATAGGTCTCTTTATTAATGGAGATGAAAGCTTGTTCGTTGTTTATAAGTAATTGTAGTGATGATGGTTGTGAAGGTAGGAATAGGCTAATTGTTGTTAAGGTGAAGGGAAGAGGTAGGGATAAGATAGGGAGGAAAATGACGAAGGGGAAGGAGGAAAGAAGATACAGAAAATGATGAAGGGAGAAGAGAAAGGAGAATTAGGAAGCAAAGATTAATGTGGTAGTAGTAGTAATAGTAGTAGTAGAAGTAGTAGTAGTAGTAGTAGTAGTAGTAGTAGTAGTAGTAGTAGTAGTAGTAGTAGAAGTAGTAATAGTAGTAGTAGAAGTAGTAGTAGTAGTAGTAGTAGTAGAAGTAGTAGTAGTAGAAGTAGTAGTAGTAGTAGTAGAAGTAGTAGTAGTAGTAGTAGTAGTAGTAGTAGTAGCATAAGTGACGGCGCTAGTAGGCTAACTGAAACACGAGAAACAGGTTAACCCACGTATGCCTAAACTGGAAATTTTATAAGCAATTTTCTATTATTTTGCGTTTAGGGATAATTAAACCCAGGGAAAGTAAGGTCAAAGGTCAGGCAGTGTGTTGAGTCCAGCCTTGATATAGTTGCGCATTGCTGTCGAGAGGGCGCGCGCGTGGGTGTGTGTGTGTGGGTGTGTGTTTATAGGCAAGCATGCGTGTCTGTGGTTTCTTTTATTTTTGAGGCATTCCTTGTCCAGCAGTTTTTATGTTTGTTTGTTTTTTATATTGATTATGTGTGTGATTATGGTTTATTTGTGTTAGGTACTGGATGAGAACAAGTCAGTCACCCTCTCACCCTTCTTCCCTCCCTCCCCCTTCCCCTCCTATGTCACAGCCTCCCTCCTCTCTCCCCTACCTTTTTTTTCTGTTACAACGAAGGAGACGGCTCAAGGGCAACAAAAAGTGTAAAAAAAAAAAAAAAAAATCCCGCTACTCACCGCTCCCATAATTATACTCCTCGAAGTCTATTTATATTGATCATGGGTTATAAGAAATGCCAAAACCTTTTTACTCCATGAAAAGAGAAAAGTTATATAATGAAGAACTTCTCTCAAGCCTCATAAACGTAGTAAAAGACTTTCACCTCGCGTATGTCAAATGAACTGGACAGGTAGTGACATAGAAGGGTTTAATAGCTATACTGATTCATGTTTTCTTATACTTTCAATAACATAGCCTTACCCACACCGTGATGACAAAAACAAGTGCAACCCATCAGTGAGTCACAACGCTTCTCTGTCCTGCACACACACACACAAAAGTATTGGTCTGATGGGTCACTGATTATTGTGTAGGTCAAAGAGAAGGTTGTGGAGGCTGAGATGAGTTGTGGAGGAGGAGATTGTGGAGGCTGAGATGAGTTGTGAGGGAGGAGGAGGTTGTGGAGGCTGATATGTGCTGTGTGGGAGGAGGAGGTTCTGTGCGTTGGGGAAGAGCTCGTGACCCTGACAGACTGCATGCGGAGAGCTAAAACACACCGCTTGTCAGGCTAACGACCGCGGGAAGTGCTTTTAGGGTCAAGGCGAACCGTATGTAACTGAAAACTGAAATGATACTCCCGTAGACTTTTGTTAAGAAGAAAACGCATGGGTCACTTGTATAGGGTGAAAGGGAGTGGATTGCTTCTTCACTTTCATTTCTACATCTGCGTGTATTCTGCTCGGGAAAGGAAGGGATTTGTGAGGTTGCCGAATTTTTAGGGAATAGGCTATCAAAAAACTGGAATTTGATCTCGTTGTATGTGTGTGTGTGTGTGTGTGTGTGTGTGTTTGTGTGTGTGTGTGTTTGTGTGTTTGTCTCTCTCTCTCTCTCAACTAAAGCAACATACTACTGTTTTTTGTGTTTGTTTGTTTGTTTGTTTGTGCGTGCGTGCGTGCGTGTGTGCGTGTAATGCGCTTGACAGTGAATAATCCTTTAGAGCTGATGGCCTCCGCTCCGATATGTGTGTGTGTGTGTGTGTGTGTGTGTGTGTGTGTGTGTGTGTGTGTGTGTGTGTGTGTGTGTGTGTGTGTGTGTGATTCACTGCACAGACGCGGCTTCCTCTGGACAAAGACACAAGCGTTTAGTCCCCCCTCTCCAACACCCCCCCCCTCCATCCCCCCACTAACACCCCCACCCTCACCCTCCATCCCTACCACCACCACCACCACACACCATCTCCTCCCCTCACCTTCCTTCCCTTTGCATAATTTGTCACTTGTTGGTTTATTCGTGTTAGGAACTGGATGTGAACAAGCCACTTCCTCCCCCTCCTTCTTCCCCCTTCTCCCCCTACGTCACATCTCCCTCCTCCTCCTCCTCCTCCTTCTCCCCTTCCTCCTTCCCTTCCTTGACTATGGTTGCCAGATTATGTCTTCGATATAACTTCTGGTCGCTCTTTGTTGCTGTTGTTTTTAATCTTCAGTGTTTATCATTGCAAAAGTTTATCAATGTCATGGATGGAAACAAGGAAGAAAGGAAGGAAGGATAGAAAGGATAGAGGAGACAAACTTATGTGGAGTGGAGGAAAGGAAGAAGTGAAACGAGGAGGGAAGGAAGAAAGGAGGGAAGAAGAAAGAAAGAAGACAAGAAAGGAAAGGAAGAAAAAATATAAAAGTAGGGAAAAAGAAAGAAAAAAGGAAAGAAAGGAAAAGAGAAAAATGTTAGAGAGAGAGAGAGAGAGAGAGAGAGAGAGAGAGAGAGAGAGAGAGAGAGAGAGAGAGAGAGAGAGAGAGAGAGAGAGAGAGAGAGAGAGAGAGAGAGAGAGAGAGAGAGAGAGAGAGAGAGAGAGAGAGAGAGAGAGAGAGAGAGAGAGAGAGAGAGAGAGAGAGGTCCTCCAGGTGCTCTGAGGGGCAAGAGAGGAGAAGAGTGTTGAAATGATAGGTAATGAAAAGGGTAGGATGTATAGATACCTGAATTCACCATTAAACCAACACTTTTTAACAGAGGTGACAGCTCAAGGGACCCCAAAAAGCCCGCTACTCACTGCTCCCAAAAAGAATCCAAAGAGGTGGCCGAAAGAGAGGTCAATTATGCGATGGTACTCCAGGTATCAACTAATTAAAATATGGAGGTTATCTAATCATGAGCTAATGTATATTTGGTAATAGATTCCCTTGGTCTTGATAAATTTTACTCATGTTCATAAAGATTTACTATGTTGTGGTTTGTGGCTTGGGGTTTAAGAACGGATGCCCTTCCTGATGTTAAGAGGTGACACTGAGATTCAAACCACCATGCCCTGGCTCCTAGATTCCTCGTCTCGATGTTGTGACCCCCTTGCCTACTGAACCCATATTACGTATAGGCAATGTGTTTCTAATTAAGGGTGTGGTAGGAAAAAGAGTAGAAATGCTCCTCAAGATGAACTGAAGGTGGTGAAGGAAATCGATAATGACTAATGAGGTATTCGTGCAAGGTAAATAATCTCATTAGAAAAGGATGTAATTTGTGAAGCATGCTTAAAGTAGTAGAGTTGAGCAGTGGAAGAGCTGAAAATAAAAGGGCAAAGTGACGCAATATTTAATAACGATGAGTATGGAGGTAACAAGATAAGGTCAGCAAAAAAAATATAGTATCAAAACAAGATATATAAAAGACAATCAGAAAAAAAAAGTATTTAATGGGGCTATGAAGGCTTAAATTAGCTGATTGAAAAGTGACATCACAGACCATTCAACCTGCGTCATACAATTGTTAAAAGAAGTAAGGAGAAGCAGGTGCAAGCAACAATCCAGATCCTTGAAATGAGACAAAAAATGAGAAGGGAACTAAAAACATGAGGAACAAGCATAACAGTTCTCTATAACGCAAATGAAAATTACAATCGAAGCAGCATAACAAGGAAGCGGTAATGGATCTTTTGTTAGGAGTGTATTGAGAGGAGCAGGTGGAGGAAGAGAAGACGGCAAGCGAGTGTATTGATAATGAAGAAGAAAGAAAAACGATAAAAATGCTAAACAAAGGAGGAAGAAAAAAAATAACAATGAGATTCTGTCCTTTGATGTGAAGTAAATAACATTGTACACGAAAAAAGTTTATATTGAGTAATGCAAGTTTTATGAGAGAGAGAGAGAGAGAGAGAGAGAGAGAGAGAGAGAGAGAGAGAGAGAGAGAGAGAGAGAGAGTAGGCTACAGTATATCAGTAAAACAAAAGGAAGACCTGATTTTAATACGGCCACTGAAACAATTATAATCTTGTACAAAAATAAAATGAAACTCTATTAGAACAAAAAGCTACATACGCCATTAGTAAGCAAGATAAAAGGGCAAATAAAGAAAGACAGATATTAAGTATACAAAAATCAAAACAAAAATACAATATCACCAACACACAAAGACAAAAATACAAAAAAAAAAAAACTCAAATCGTAAACCTAAAGAACAAATTACAATGACCTTTCTGTCTCTCTTCCTCCTCCCTCTCCCTCCCTCCCTCTTATCCATATTTAATTCCCGTTGCTACTGAGCCTCCAGCACCGATCCTAAGGTCTCATGGCGAAGGTTTAACGCTGTAGATGGTTCGAGATGAAGGTTAGGCAGCCAATAATTGATGGGACACCTGGTTGATTGGTTGGTTGGGTTGGTAGGCGAGAGGTAGAGGGACAGATGGTTAGGTTTAGGAAGAAGAGGGATGGATGGATGATAGGTTATGGATAGGAAAAATAGGTAGTTGAAAGAGATTGTAGATCGGATGAAATGATGATTGAGAGTGTAGACAGGATGATGGATGACTGATAGATTGTGTAGAGTAAGAATGGATGACTATAAGTATAAGTATGTATAAGTAAGTATAAGTATGTATAAGTAAGTGTAAAAAAGTATAAGTTAGATCAAATAAGTGATATAGGTATAATAAGTAAAATAAGTTATGTAAGTGTAAAATGTGTTATAAGTAAAATTTAAGTGTAAAATCTGGGCAAAGTGTTCAACGAAATGTTTTTTTATTATTATTATTATTATTATTATTATTATTATTATTATCTATTTATTTATTTATTTATTTTTTTTTTTTTTTTTTTTTTTTATGTCGTTGCCTGTTGCGCCGGTAGGCATCTTCCTGGTGGGGCCTGATGGTCGGCCTAGCCCGTTCTGGCGCAGGCGAGTGTTTATAGTGGCGCCATCTTGCATCCTACCCTTCTCATTACCTATCATATCATCACTCTTCTCCTCTCTTGCCCCTCAGTACACCTGGAAGACCTGTACTGCTTCCACTACACGGCCAGCAGCGATGACCTGGACAAACGCAGCGGCTGGGACCTGTACAACCCCGCGGCCGAGTACCACCGCATGGGCGTACCTTGCGAGACCTGGACCCCTACCACCCTCAACCACAACTATGAGGTGAGGGGGGGATGGTAGTGGTGGTGGTGGTGGTGGTGGGTGGTGGTGATGGTAGTGGCGGTGGTGTGGTATGATAAATTTTGAAGTATGTAAATATGGTTTTTTTTATGTTATTGGTAGTATTAGTAGTAGAATTATTAGCAGTAGTAGTAGTAGTAGAAGTAGTAGTAGTAGTAGTAGCAGTAGTAGTAATAGTAGTATAGTTTATTGTTTTATCGTCTGTCTGATCATAAATGTCAATATAATGAAGGCCTTGCAGGAAGTCTTATTGAAAACATATGAATTATTGGTTATTTTCTTTGTTCCAATCAATACATTTATTAAACATCTCAGCCATGAATCATAATTATTATTTTCCTTCCTTCCTTCCTTCCTTCTTTCCTTTCCTTCATTTCTCCTCTTCTGTCATCCATCCTTCCTTACCATCATCTACGTTCCTCTTCTCCTTTCTCCATATTTTCTTTTCCTCTCCATCATCCTCTCTTCCCCCTTCCTCCTCTTCCCTTCTTTACCTTTCTAAACCATCTCTTTTTTTCTTCTTTCTCCTTCCTCCTCTTCTCTTCGCTTCCCTCTACCCATTGTCCTTTTCCCTTCTCCCTCCCTTTCCAAACCATCTCTTCCTTTCCTCTTTATTCCATTCTCCTCCTTCCCTTTCTGTCCCTTAACCTTCCCTCCTGTTCCTCCTCCTCAATCCCCTCCTCATCTTCCTCCTTCTTTTCCTTTCTCCCTCCCTTTCCAAACCATCTCTTCCTTTCCTCTTTTCCATTCTCCTCCTTCCCTTTCCGTCCCTTACCCTTTCCTCCTCCTCCTCCTCCTCCTCCTCCTCCTTCCCCTCCCCCCTGCCTTTCCCGCCCCCACAGATCTGCGACACCTACCCCCAGGAGCTGTACGTCCCTGCCTCGGCCCCTACCAAGGTCATCCTCAGCAGCTCAAAGTTCAGGAGCAAAGGTCGATTCCCGGTGCTCTCATACCTGCACAAGAACCAGGTGAGATAAATGAGAAAACCAGGTAAGATGAGGAAGAGGAGGGAGGAGAATGAGGGGAGTGCAAAAAGGAGAGAAGAGAAAGGGGAGATGAGGGGGAAAGCAAATGGAGAAGAGTCCTAGATATTAAGTGATAGAAGTGAAAGGTAATGAAGGTGAAGAAAACGGGAAGATTTAGAGGGTCACTACAAAGAAATGAAGAAGAAAACGGGAGGATTTAAAGGGTCACTACGAAGAAATGAAGGTGAAGAAAACGGGAAGACTTAGAGGGTCACTACAGTAATATATGAGCTATTGACGCCCAGCAACATTTTTTTTCTCCATTCCTCCTTTCATGCACATCTCAGCTTTCTTTCTAAACATTTTGTGAGGCACCAAGTCTGTGGGTCGTATTTTAAAACATTTCGTCGCCCAAGTTCACATATTTGATAAGGCTTTCGTAGGAGCTGTAGGCCTTTCCAGGGGTAGTTTTATGACCCTGGTGGTAGTTTGACCCTTCTTCTGTGCCATGAACCTTAAAAAACACTCATGAAAAACAGATCCCCTCTTTGACCTTTAGAAATAGTTGATGTGAGAAGCGATGGTGTCTTAAAATACGTGTCCCAGCTAAGCGTGTTCCTTCCCTCCTTACCCCCCCAGGCCGCCCTGTGCCGATCCTCCCAGCCGCTGTCAGGGTTCAGCGCTCGGTGTGAGGAGGACGAGCAGCTTCTGGACTGCATCCTGCGCTCCAACCCCAACACGTCGCATATGATTGTGGTGGACACGCGGCCTAAGGTAATTACAGGTGGCTTAGTGAACGGGAGGGGGGGGGTGGAGGTGGAGGGTGGTGGTGGTGGTGGTGTTAGCGGTAATGGAGGTAAAGGCAGAAGTGGAGTTTGGAGGTACTGTTAGTAGTGAGTGGTGGTGGAGGTGGTGGTTGTGGTAGTGGTGGTGGAGGCGGTGATTGTGGTAGTGGTGGTGGAGGTGGGTGGTTGTGGTAGTGGTGGTGGAGGTGGGTGGTTGTGGTAGTGGTGGTGGAGGTGGGTGGTTGTGGTAGTGGTGGTGGAGGTGGGGATCATTGTGGTAGTGGTGGTGGAGGTGGGTGGTAGTGGTAGTGGTGGTGGAGGTGGGTGGTTGTGGTAGTGGTGGTGGAGGTGGTGGTTGTGGTAGTGGTGGTGGAGGCGGTGGTTGTGGTAGTGGTGGTGGAGGTGGGTGGTAGTGGTGGTGGTAATATTAGAAAACTCATTGAGAAGGGGACCATCAAATCATCTTAGACCCTAATTTTCTTTCATGGATAAATCTTGTAAGTTTAAAGTCTCTCTCTCTAGCGTATAATCTGCCTCCTCTTACCATATAAAAGATACTATAATATAAATTTAATTAGTAAACTATGAAGAAAGCAAAACAAACCTCGCTGCCGCTCGCCCAGCTGTCCCATCCCAACCCCGGCATCATATTGGCACCAACATTTTTCAATTACAACGCTCATTAGCATCACACAAATATGTAATAATAACTCTTTTACCAGCAACTCATTAGTATGGATATGAGCGTCGCTTTATACATATATATGAATAGGCAGCTGGGAATCATTCACTTAGGTAATGTGACTTTGATGCCGAGGGAGTGCATTCAACTCTTTAATGGTAATGTGGTTATTTATTATATTATGAATTTTTATTATTACGCGTACACGAACACACGCACACACTCACACACACCTTTCACATTCTATAATAATAATAATAATAATAATAATAATAATAATGGTAATAATAATCTCATTTTGTTTAGTCATCCTCTT
Organism: Eriocheir sinensis; assembly: GCF_024679095.1. Classification (NCBI taxonomy): domain Eukaryota; kingdom Metazoa; phylum Arthropoda; class Malacostraca; order Decapoda; family Varunidae; genus Eriocheir; species Eriocheir sinensis. Next base: position 2,628,663 of record NC_066553.1, read on the forward strand.
CTGACAAATGGTTTTCTGTTTCATATTTATACATACATTGGGTTCACTTCTTTATATATATTGCTTCTCCCCAGTCATTTCTTCATTAAATAACTACGTTGGGTCAATCCTTTCCTCTCCTTCCCTCTTTCTTTTCACGGCATTTTCCATTGACTTTATAGAAATAGCCTATCTGCATTTTTTTATATACGCATTAAGTTAACTTCATATCTATATTGCTTCTCCTCCTCAGCCATTTCTTCATTAATAATACTAGTTACATATGCGCAATCTTTTCCTCTCCTTCATATATTTTAAGGCATCTTCTATTTACTTTCTAGGAGCATCAGCCAGTCTGCAGTTCTTTTTTTTCAGCTCTGGGTGTCTTTCTTCTTTAATGTAAAAACAAAATGATAAAAAAAGACTAATTCAGACTGTACACTTCTCAGCCAGTTATATTTTGACCTTCCTTCTTTCCATTCTTCCTTCCTTTCTTTCTTCATTCCTTGTTTCCTTGTTTCCACTCTTCTTTCGTTCCTTCCTTCCTTTCTCCTTCCCTCCCGTCCTAGATCATTCCTTCCTTTCTCCCTTTTTTCCATCCTCCTTCCTTCCTACCTTCCTTCCTACCTTCCTTTTTTCCACTGTTCTTTTCTTGCTTCGTTCCTTCCTTCCTTCCTTCCTTCCTTCCTAGAGCCTTCCTTCCTTTCTCCCTTCCTTCCTACCTTCCTTCCTTCCTTTCTTCCTTCCTTTCTTCCTTCCTTCCTTCCTTTCTTCCTTCCTTCCTTCCTTTCTTCCTTGCAACAATAAACTATCAATCAATCAATCAATCCTTCCTTCCTTTCGTTAATCCATCCTTCCTTCCTTCCTTCTTTTCCTACCACTGCTCACCACTCCTCTTACCACTAACCACTTACCACTCCTCACCATTCACCACCTACCACTCCTAATGCCATATAATTCGCCTCACATATCTTGAGCACATCCGAGCATCACTTCATCATCAGGCCGCCTCCATCCCACCTCTCCCTTCCCCTCACAACCCGCTCAGCTGTTGCTTGTTAATTACAGTCGCCACGCCCTGACAGCTCAATTTAGAGGATATCCGCCGTCCCAAGAGGTTTCGTAATTATTTGAGCTGAAAAATAGATGAGTTACAACGAATTTAAGGGGCTCATCTTGGTATCTCATAGGGGTTTCGTTGCTTATTATATTACAAACACCACTTGCAATTATATGATGGTTTTGTCATCATTATCATCATAGTTGTTTCCTGGAGTGTCGTGTAAGTAAGGTTTGGAGTTCTTGGGAAACATAAAAGTGTGAGAGAGAAAGAGCGCGAGGAAGAGAGTAGGTGAGAGGATGCGTTGAAGGAAGAGAGAGAGAGAGGGAGAGAGAAAGGATGCATCAGAAGGAGAGGAGAGAAGGAGATGATGGATGGAGGAGAGGTTTGAGGGAGAGAGGGAGAGGAATGATGAGAGAGAAAATCGGTTAAGGCAAAATCGATGTACAGTGAAGGGGAAACACTACACACATGTTCATATACGATCATCTGTCTACACACGCCCTGCTGCTCGCCTCTCCTGCACCTCCTCGTTAGCAGTAATGATCCACGTTCTCCAGATCAATGCCATGGCTAACCGGGCAGCAGGCAAAGGCTACGAGAACGAGGCGTACTACGAAAACATCAAATTCCACTTCTCGGGCATTGAAAACATCCATGTCATGAGAGCATCCCTGGCCAAGCAGATTGAAAGTAAGTAGAGATCACTATAGAGTTTATACACAGTCACACACTTGGCATTTAATCACATCACCCCTTAGCCTTCAGTTAAGGATACACCGAGGATATTTAGTGTTGAAGATGACAGCTGGGGGTTGTCGAAGAATAGGGGATAGCTGTTTGGAAGATTGTGTCGAGTTAATAGGTGGAGAAATTGAGTTTTTGAGGCATTGAAGGACACAAGGTTCCTTCTACCCCAATGGGAAAGGACAGCAAGGTCTGAGGTTAAGAGATATAGGAATAAAATGTGCTTCCGTTTTTTAAGGAATAGTATATCAAAAGACTTTTAGACTACGTATATTCTCTTTTAACTGCATCATATCAGAACCCTCAATTGTAAAGTTTTGTTGATTGAGGCTCAGACCTTGATAGACCACCAAGAAAGTGTGTGTGCGTTGTCAAATAAAACACTATTCCAGAAGCGCCAGGCTGCAGTTTTTCATCTGTACCTTGTCGTAATGCTTCACAGAGCATTTCAGTTTCCTGTTTGTATAACTTTCTCATTTTCTTCAAGTGATCATTTTTTTCTCAGCTCTTTGCTTGGGTTCTATTACATTTCTTCAATTTCTCTATGTACATGTGTTGCAGTGACTTGCATCTATAGGTGAAATTGTTTTGCGTCTGTGTGTAGAGGGCAGCAGCATTTTTTTTTTATCAGCTAAGGAGACAGTTCAAGGGCGTAAAGAAAAATATTAAAAAAAAAACGGAGACTATCACCACAAATTTGCTGGGTTAGTGATGTGTCGATTTCCTGTCATTGTACCAACTTATGTGTGCCTTCCAGCGTGCCAGTTGGTGCCGCCCTCCATGAACGGCTTCATCAGCGGCGTGGAGTCCTCAGGCTGGCTGAAGCACGTGCGCTCGGTGATGGACACGGCGGTGTTCATCACGGCCGCCATGATGGAGGGCGTCAGCGTGTTGGTCCATTGCTCCGACGGGTGGGACCGGACCGCTCAGACCTGCGCCCTCGCCCAGCTGCTCCTTGACCCTTACTACCGCACCATCCAGGGCTTCCAGGTGGGTGATCAGAAGCTGGTGAAACTGTTAATTGTGTTGAAGGGGTTTTTTTTTTTTTTTTTTTTTTTTTTATTTTTTTTTTTTCGTCTGTGGCTCCGGTAGGCTTGTTTTCGGAGGGGCCTGATGGTATGGCCCAGCCCGTTGTGGCGCAGGCGAGTGTTTATAGTGGCGCCATCTTGCATTGGCTCATGCTGCCTTCCCTTAGCTCATCTTTAATCCTAGTATCTAGAGTCCGGATTGATAGGTGGTCTTCTGGACAGCATGTGGGTAGTTTTAAGCCACTCGGCGGCGGCTGAAAAATCCCAGCTTGGTGGCACCGGGCGGGGATTGAACTCGCGTCGTCCTGAACGCGGCGCCGTCACGCTGTTGACTCAGCCACCGCCTCCCCTGAAAGTCTTGTCTTGTCTTAGTCTTGTTAGTCTTGTTGAAACTGTTCATCTTACTATAATCCTTCCTTTCTTCACTCCCTCCATCCTTCCTTTCTCCTTTTCCATTTTTTCCACTTTCTCATTCCTTCCATCTCCCTTCCTTCTTCCTTTATTCCTTCATATTAGTCTCCTTGAAGCTGTTAATCTTACTATAATCCTTCCTTGCCTCCCTCCTTCCTTCCTTTCTTCTTTCCTCCTTTTCCATTTTCTTCCATTTTCTCATTCCTTCCTTCTTCCCTCCTTTTCCATTTTCTTCCATTTTCTCATTGCTTCCTTCTTCCCTTCCTTTATTCCTTTATTCCTTATTTCCTTTCTACTTTCCTATTTTCCACCTCTTCTATTGTGTCAGTTATAATTCCTGCGTTTGTTTATTCAGCCTGACAGATTCTTGCCTTGTTAATGATCCTTGCACTTGGTTGTAAGATGCCAGAATTTAGTGTTGTTCATGTTGGTCTTCCTACAAGTGTTGCCTCTCACCCTTCCCCACAGACCCTGATTGAGAAGGAGTGGCTGGCGTTTGGGCACAAGTTCACGGATCGCTGCGGACACATTCAGGGTGACTCCAAGGAGGTGTCACCCATCTTCACACAGTTCATTGGTGAGTGCGTTTCATTCCAAGGATTACGAACATCATCAGCATCTCAGTTATTCCTCTAGGGGGCTTTTAAATGTTAGGCCCAGAAAGTAATGAGGTAATATAGAAAGTGATATAAAGTAGAAAGTAATGTAACAGTGTAGAGAGTAATGTAGCCATGGTTAGGTTAGGTTAGGTTAGGTTTTAACCCGGTAGCAGCGACGGGCCAAATTTGTGGCTTTACCGTGTAGCAGCAACGGGCCAAATTTGTGGCTTTACCGTATAGCAGCAACGGGCCAAATTTGTGGCTTTACCGTATAGCAGTGACGGGCCAAATTTGTGGCTTTACCGTGTAGCAGCGACGGGCCAAATTTGTGCCATGATATAAACCCCCCAAAATAGATGATGCATAATCTGATCACAAATGCTTCGATATATATTATGAAATGGTTTGTGTGAGGGGTGATTTTTTCTCATTTTTCTCGCTTGGAGGGACCATTAAGAAACATGATCCCCGCTGCTACCGGGTTAAAGCTCATCCACATCTGTATCATAGGAATTACATTGCTTATCACATTTCATACAGCACTTACAATTACGAAGGTTAATTCTAATATCAGACATCACCATCATTATCATTGTTGTCTCCTGGAGTGTCGTGTACCCAAGAAATATAAAAGTGGGTGTAGTCAGAGAGGGCAAGAAGAGAAGATGGCACCACTATAAACACTTGCCTGCGCCATGACGGGGTGGGGCCAACTACCATCAAGGTCCCTCACGAAAAGCCTACCCGCACTATCGGTGTACACATAAAAAAAAAATGAACGTATAGTGAAGGAAACACTACATATCCTTATACATACATGGTAGATGAATAACATAGATATCATATAGTCTGCCAGATCAATACCACCATTAGCGTTTGTGTTGTGTCGACAGATTGCGTGTGGCAGCTCCAGCAGATGCTTCCCTCGGCGTTTGAGTTCAACGAGCGTTACCTCCTAGTCCTGCACGACCATGTCTTCTCCTGCCAGTTCGGGACCTTCATCGGCAACTGTCAGAAGGATAGAGTGGACTTGAGGTAGGTCAGAGGGGGAAGATGCCCTACACTTACGTCACTCATCATCATCATCGTCATTATCGTTTAACGTCCATTTATTCCCTGTGGTGGGAGTGGACGGGATGTGAGCCTCCTCCCCTGTTGCCGGTCCATAGCCATTTCTTCCGTGATGTCACTCATGCACAAAAATATAGTAATGTACTGGGAAAGGATATTCACTCTGCATCTCAGTCAAAGAAGCTGTACTATTCACTCTGATTTCTTTCCCCAATTACTCACTTTAACATTTTACATTTTTACTTTACCGATCTTTTTTTATTTTACTTTTTTTTCTTCTTTTTTCTTTTCCCTCTTCTTCACGTTCTTCTTTTTCTTCTTCATTTAACATCCTTGTTTTCCCCTACCTCTACTGCATATATAAATATCTGATCATGCCTCTTATTAATACTCTTACTAAAGCTGCAATTTCTACAACTTCTACTACTGTTGCTACCACTACTACTACTACTACTACTACTATTACTACTACTACAACCGGGCTTTTTTTTTTCATTATTGTTTTCTTTTTTTTTTACGCCCTTGCACTGTCTCCTCTGCTGTAAAAAAATAAATAAATAGATAAAAAACACACAATCACACCCACCACCCCCTCGCCCCACCATGGCATCTCTCCTCCTCCACACAGGTTAGCCGAGAGATCCTACTCGCTGTGGGGCTTCATCAGGAACCACGTGACGGAATACAGGAACCCACTGTACCGGCGAGACTCAACCACTGACGTCCTGCGCCTCACACTGAGTCCCCAGAGTGTAAAGTGAGTAGAGAGGAGGAGGAGAAAGTGAGAGGAGATTAAGGTCGGGCTTAGAAGACACTCTCGCGTCTCACATTAGCCATTTCTAAAGGTCAAAGAGGGGGTCAGTCGGGTTCCAATGAGCGTTTCTTCAGGTTCATGGTACAGAAGAAGTCTCACACTACCACCAGGGTCATAAAACTACCCCTGGAAATGCCCACAACTCCTATGAAAGCCTTGTCAAATATGTGTACTTGGGCGGAGATATATCTTGTAATATGACCTTAAGAGCACTCGTATTTGGGAGGAGGAGAAGAAAGATTGGAGATGAAATGAAGGAGGAAACTTAGGCTATATAGGACCTACTAAGTCTCCAGTGTGAAGTGAGTAGAGAGGAGGAGGAGAAAGTGAGAGGAGATTAAGAGCACTAGTAGTTGGGAGGAGGAGAAGAAAGATGGAGATGAAATGAAGGAGGAAACTCAGGCTATATAGGACCTACTGAGTCTCCAGTGTGTAGTGAGTAGAGAGGAGGAGGAGAAAGTGAGAGGAGATTAAGAGCACTCGTATTTGGGAGGATGGGAAGCAAGATGGAGATGAAATGAAGGAGGAAACTTAGGCTATATCTATATTTCACCTTAGGCGTGTGTGTTTCCATCCCAGGTTCTGGCGAGGGATGTACAACCGCTTTGAGAATGGCATCCACCCCCGGGAGCCCATGGGGGACCTGCTGGCGGCCACCACGGAGCACACGCAGTCCCTCAACGACCAGGCCGACTACCTCACCAAGGTACTGAACCAGACATTAATGCTGGCAACACTTACGAGCCCTCTCACATAATTATCCTCATCATCAAGTGTTCACATCTACTGTAGCCAGAATGGGAAGTCAAAATTACCTCTACCAAAAGTATATTTACATCACAACACTGGGGAAGGAAGAGACAGGAACCACAGGTGTATTGAGATGAGTGTATTCCCAACAAGTTTCACTCTGTGCGTATGTGTGTATATGTGTGTGTATATGTGTGTGTGTGTGTGTGTGTGTGTGTGTGTTGTTTTGGTAATAGCCTCCACATTGTAGTAACATTATTAAATACTACAGTACTCCAGAAAATTACTGTAGTTGAGTTACAGGTTATAATGTGATACAGAACTCAGTCATGGGACAAAGAAGACTGTGTTGAGTGAGATCTCTCCTCCCTTCCAGCGCATCACGTGGCTCAAGAACGAGCTGGAGCGGCGGGGACGCAACGCCCCCAAGAAGGCGGCCGACGCGCTGTGTGACAACCGCATCCTGGATGAGGCGCAGCAGGTGGGGGGCAGGGCACCGCACGCTGACAACGGCAATGTACATAAAGGCTTGACAGTGTAGACGTAATGTTACTGGAAGCTCTAGGGATAGTACTTACCATATGAATGAAGAGAAAACAGGAGAAACCATGAGGAAAGATTTACTATGTATTTCCTAAGTAGCTGTTGAGTAAAGTTGAAAATTGAGGGCTTGAAAAATTAAATGCAGTGTTACCAGAAGCTCAAGGCAAAATAGTTACCATATGAGGAGAAAACAGGAGGAGAAACCATGAGGAAATATCTGTTATGTATTTCCTAAGTAGCTGTTGAGTAAAGTAGAAAATTAAAAGCTTGAAAAATTAAAAGTTATGTTACCTGAAGCTCAAGGCAAAATAGTTACCATATGAGGAGAAAACAGGAGGAGAAACCATGAGGAAATATCTGTTATGTATTTCCCTAAGTAGCTGTTGAGTAAAGTTGAAAATTGAGGGCTTGAAAAATTAAAATCAATGTTACCTGAAGCTCAAGGCAAAATAGTTACCATATGAGGAGAAAACAGGAGGAGAAACTATGAGGAAATATCTGTTATGTATTTCCTAAGTAGCTGTTGAGTAAAGTAGAAAATTAAAAGCTTGAAAAATTAAAAGCAATATTACCAGAAGCTCAAGGCAAAGTAGTTACCATATGAGGAGAAGATATGAGTAAATATCCACATGATCTTCCTCGGTAGTTATTGAGTAAAATACATAAATAAAAGCTTGTTAACGAATAGATAGGGAAAGAGAAAGGATAGTAAAGGAGGAGAATAGTTAGTGAATAAAGAGAGATAGAGAAAGGGAAGGAGGGAAGGAGAAATGATGATGAACAGAGAGAGAGAGAGAAAGATTAGGAGAGGATAAGAAATGTTAATGAAAAGAGAGAAAGAGGAAGAGTAAGAGAGGAGAATAGTTAGTGAATAAAGAGAGAAAGAGAAAGGGAAGGAGGGAAGGAGAATTGATGATGAACAGAGAGAGAGAGAGAAAGATTAGGAGAGGAGAAGAAATGTTAATGAAAAGAGAGAAAGAGGAAGAGGGAGAGAGGAGAATAGTTATTGAATAAAGAGAGAAAGAGAAAGGGAAGGAAAGGAAGAGAACTGTTAAAATGAATAGAGAGGCAAAGTGAGAGAGAGAGAGAGAGAGAGAGAGAGAGAGAGAGAGAGAGAGAGAGAGAGAGAGAGAGAGAGAGAGAGAGAGAGAGAGATAGAGAGAGAGAGAGAGAGAGAGAGAGAGAGAGAGAGAGAGAGAGAGAGAGAGAGAGAGAGAGAGAGAGAGAGAGAGAGAGAGAGAGAGAGAGAGAGAGAGAGAGAGAGAGAGAGAGAGAGAGAGAGAGAGAGAGAGAGAGAGAGAATCATTAGTGAAAAGAAGGAGGAAAAGAAAGAAAAAGGATAAGAGAGGAGGAAATTTGTTAGTGAAAAAATAAGGATTGAGAAAGTATAGGAGAAGAAGAGTATTACTAATGAAAAGAGGGAGAAAAATGAATGATTACAAGGAGAAAAACTATCCATGAAAAGAGGGAGGAAAAGAAAGATTAGAAGAAGAAAATCTGTCCGTGAAAAGAGGGAGGAAAAGAAAGATTAGAAGAAGAAAATCTGTCCATAAAAAAAGGTTGGAAAGGAAAGATTAGGAGAAAAGCTGTCCATGAAAAGAAGGAAAAAGAGCAAGAGAATGACAGGAAAGGGGGAGAAACTATTAAAACCTCAATTCCCCACCAGAACGAGGGCAAAGTGGAGAGCCTGGGTGTGCTGGGGATGCAGGAGATTGAGGAGTCCCTGGTGTCGGTGGGCGCCCTGACAGCCACACACGAGACGGACCCGGACGTCACCTCGGATAAGATCGCCCCGGACGCAAACTTCATCAACCCTTCGCAGCTGATCCCCGGCAGCGGCAAGAAGCTCATGGTGGGTGATGCCGATCCTTCACTAGTCTGTCTGTTTTATTTGATTTGATTTTTTTTTATATAACAAAGGAGACAGCTCAAGGGCACAAAAAAAGGAAACAACAACCAAAAAAAAAAAGCCCGCTACTCGCTGTTGTGTTAGTGATGGTAGAAAGAAATGATTGTGTGACTAACCTCCCTTTCTTTCCTCTTCACCTCATTTATCTATTAATTAATGTGTTGAATTTCTACTACCGTTTAAGCATTATTAGCCTGTGATTGACCTCCCCTTTCGATTCACCTTATTCATCTTCACCTGTTAATGTATTGTCTTATCAAGGTGTATTGTCTGTTACTGTAGTTTATTGTATTGTTCTAGCATTAGTTGAATTAGTATTGTTATCTTATAGTGTTTGCATAGGACTTTGTTGTTGTTCTACTCTCCTCAAATATCCACTAGCGGGCTTTTTTGGTTTTATTCAGTTTTGCCCTTGAGCCGCTTCCTTTACTGTTAACCCCTTCAACACAAGGACGCGTATACTGCGTCCTTGTGTGCCCCGTACCATATCCGAGGACGCTCATACTTCTTCCTGGCACGCTTTAGCCAATATACAAGTTATTTTATCTCTATATTTATGCTTACATCTCAAAACTATTAATTAATTTACGTTTCTTTATGTGCACCATTTAATTCTGCATGTTTTCATTTATGATACGCGATGATTATGTTGAGTTTATGGCTGAAAACTTGTTATATTCAATAGCGACATTTGAAATTTGGCACGCGCGGCGATCTCGGATACGGCACGGGGCGCTGTTTTGGCCCGGCCGTAGTGAAGGGGTTAAAAAAAATATGATTGACTTACATTCCTTGCCCCTCCCGTCCAGAACCAGCTGCTGTCCCACCAAGCAGTGCGGTCCGTGTCCTCCGAGCTGTCCTCCGTCTCCCTCGACTGGAAGACCTTCAGGAATGTCAAGGAGTGTTCCTGCTCCACGCCCTTTGACCACTTCAGCCGTAAGGTGAGTTGGGTTGTGTATTTATGGGTGTCTGCTTAAGTGAGGTAGCTTAGTCATTATCTTCCATTATTATTAACATTATTATTATTATTATTATTATTATTATTATTATTATTATTATTATTATTATTATTATTATCCAACTCAAACTGTCTCTCCACCTCCATTCATGTCTCCACTTCAACTTTCAACTCCCTCTCCTCTTTTTCCTCCTCTTCCTTTTCTTTTTTTTTCTAATTCTTCGTTTTTCTCTGTTTTCTAGTTCCTCCTCCTTTTTCTACTTCCTCCTCCTCCTTCTCCTTTTTCTAGTTCCTCCTTCTCCTCCTTTTCCTACTTCCTCCTTCTCCTCCTTTTCCTACTTCCTCCTCCTCCTCCTCCTCCTCCTCCTTTTTCTACTTCCTCCTTCTCCTCCTTTTCCTACATCCTCCTCCTCCTCTTCCTCCATTTTCTAGTTCCTCATCCACCTTCTCCTTTTTCTAGTTGCTCCTCTTTCTCCCTCTCCATATCATCATCACTCACACTCCACTTCCAGCAAACATAGCATGGGGGTGTTAAGATCTAAGAAAGACAGAAAAAAAGGTGATCCAGAATCTGAATGGTGTGTGTGTGTGTGTGTGTGTGTGTGTGTGTGTGTGTGTGTTTACCTAGTTGTAGTTTTACAGGGCCTGGGCTTACGCTCGTCTGGTCCCGTCTCCATATCTGTATTTCCAGTTTTTCCTTAAAGTTTTGCACACTCTTCGCCGATACTACATCCTCACTTAGTCTGTTCCAAACCTCTATATTTCTTTGTGGGAAGCTATATTTCTTTATGTCTCTGTGTGCGTGTGTGTGTGTGTTTGTGTGTGTGCGTGTGTGTGTGTGTGTTTGTGTGTGTGTATGGCTTCTTAAAAATACCACATATACTTGAGGCCCAGAGTCACCCATGCATATTCTGTTTCAGCACCACTGTTGGCGTTGCGGGGAGGTGTTCTGCACGCGTTGCATCGACAAGAAGACAGCGCTGCCCGGCCACCTCAGTCAGCAGCCCGTGCCTGTCTGTCGCCCATGCTACAAAGATGTGACACGTTCCCTCTCGGTCGATACGCCATAGTCACACAGATCTGGGTCGAGGCATGACGTTGCACTATGGCGGGGATGACTATTCTTATTCAGTCAAGCAGTGAGCATGTCAGTGAGTCAGTTATCCTCCTCCAAGGTGTTGAGTAAGAATGAGGTCATGCAAGGGAAGGGTGTTGGCATGTCAGGACACCCAGTCACTGATTCACTCGGCCAGTCAGTCATTGAGGCCAGGGTGTGTAGCTTGGGTGTAGGTGCGAGGGCGGGTATTTAGTGATATTGGGTCTTCATCCTTCTTGTTGGTGTTGTGTGGCGATATGATCAGGCCAAGCGAGGGAGTGAAGTGGTGTGGGAGTGTGGGTTGAACTTCTGTATCATTCACTCAGTCAGTCGGTCAGTTAGATGGTGCACTGCTTTGTTTCTTCTTACTCAATATGGAAAGTGAATGGGTTGCTCTGATTGGCTCTTGTGAAGGGAGTGGGTGTGTTGATATCATCCCTGTATCATCACTCGGTCAGTCAGTCAGATTGTGCACTGTTTTCTTCCTTCTTACTCAATATGGAAAGTGAATGGGTTGCCCGGATTGGCTATTGTGAAGGATGTGTGTCTCTATATTACCATTCAGTCAGTCAGTCAGAATCTGTACTGTTTTGTCTCTTTTTACTCATTATGGAAAGTGAATGGGTTGCCCGGATTGGCTATTGTGAAGGATGTGCATCTCTATATTATCATTCAGTCAGTCAGTCAGAATCTGCACTGTTTTGTCTTTTTTTACTCATTATGGAAAGTGAAGGGGTTGCCCGGATTGGCTATTGTAAAGGATGTGCGTCTCTATATTATCATTCAGTCAGTCAGTCAGAATCTGCACTGTTTTGTCTTTTTTACTCATTATGGAAAGTGAAGGGGTTGCCCGGATTGGCTATTGTGAAGGATTTGCATCTCTATATTATCATTCAGTCAGTCAGTCAGAATCTGCACTGTTTTGTCTCTTTTTACTCATTATGGAAAGTGAATGGGCTGCCCGGATTGGCCGTTGTGAAGGGTGTGGGTGTGTTGATATCATCCTTGTATCGTTAGCCAGTCAGTCAGTCATATGCTCTACTGTTTTTTCCTCCTTAATATGGAACTTGAATGGGCTCCCCTGACTGGGTGTTTTGTAAGGAAGTGTAAGGAAGCAACAGCTGCTGGTGGATGCTGTGTCTAGTGAGCACAGTGCTGTTGGCGGCTGATCAGCGCTGACCCTACTTAATGCTGACTATTCACAGTGCTGTTCCTTAGGTCAAGTTTATGAATCCATCTCCGTTTACAGTTTATTCCTGGTTCATGGCACTATTGCATAATTTTTATAAACATGCATATCGATATTCCATTATTATTTACAAAACTTATACACACATGTACCTAGGGCCGCTTTCACAGTCATTTTGTTTGTTTTGATCGTTACCAATGGCGGCGATCGATGTTATAGCATTTCCATGTAAAACTGGCTGATGGGGTTGTGGAGGCTGTGGAGTTAGCCTAGCCCTGCAAATTAGCACACACTCTCAACACCTCTCGCTTCCTCTGCAGCCGCCACTACCCCATAGGCCAGTTTCACGTGGAAAACTATAGCGTCGATCGCCACCATTGGTAACAATCAGAACAACCAAAGTGACTGAAAGCGGCCCCTAGTTCTTTTCCCTAATCAAACGTTCCATTGTCTTGAAGGTAGTATGCTATGATGTGTACTGCTCCATGATTTTTACGCTATGTACCTCTGATTCTGTTATATATGATTATGAAACTTTGGAGCATGGTCTACCTACATCCAATTCTGTTATATATGATTATGAAACTTTGGAGCATGTTCTACCTACTTAATAAACTTTTGCTCAGTTTTACTTTTTGTCATAAGGATTTTTGTTAGTTTCAATGTGTTTGGTTGTATTTGGTCATTGATTTATAGAGTGCACAGTTGTTTGGTTGTATGTTCTCGGCCGTCACCAGAAGGAGGGTGAGGAGCGCAGGATGGGTGCATGCAAAAGGAGAGAAAAATCATGAGTTAACCCGTTAGCCGCGGGGATCATGTTTCTTAATGGTCCCTCCAAGCGAGAAAAATGAGAAAAAAATCACCCCTCACACAAACCCTTTATTAATATATATCAAAGCATTTGTGATCAGATTATGTATCATCTATTTTGGGGGGTTTATATCATGGCACAAATTTGGCCCATCACTGCTGCACGGTAAAGCCACAAATTTGGCCCATCACTGCTACACGGTAAAGCCACAAATTTGGCCCATCACTGCTGCACGGTAAAGCCACAAATTTGGCCCATCACTGCTGCATGGTAAAGCCACAAATTTGGCCCATCACTGCTACACGGTAAAGCCACAAATTTGGCCCATCACTGCTACACGGTAAAGCCACAAATTTGGCCCATCACTGCTACACGGTAAAGCCACAAATTTGGCCCATCACTGCTACACGGTAAAGCCACAAATTTGGCCCATCACTGCTACACGGTAAAGCCACAAATTTGGCTCGTCGCTGCTACCGGGTTAAATAAATGGTTGCACACCTCAAAATGGTTATAGTTAAAAGTTTAAAAAAAAGTTCAGTTAGTTCAAAAATTCATAACCAAATCATTATAACTGTGCACCACAAGCGAGAGAAAAGTTTGTAAAAATGTATAATTGGTCATACACTATTAGCCAGATAATTATAAGTGTACATATTTAACACCATGATTTAGTTCCTATTCGAAGATGATTATTTACAGATGTTTGGGCAGAATCATGTATATTTAAAGGTTTAATGAATAATAAGTATGATTAAGGTTACCAATGCTGCAAGTCTTGTGGTGGTGGCGGACAGGCAGGTTGTACTGGCGAGGAGCATTGCCCACATGGACACTGCGGTGGTACAAAGCAGCAGAACAGATCACTTTTTCCCAACAGTCTGTCATTACGTTGTGCTAATTTTCCGCTTCGCTCTCTCATACCACACACCGAACACTAACTGTGGGTCATAACAGCGAGGAACATTGCCCACGTCGACACAGCGGTGGTACAAAGGAGCAGACCAGATCACTTTTTCCTCATAGTCTGTCATTACGTTGTGCTAATTTTCCGCTTCTCTCTCGCATACCACACATCGAACACTAACTGTGGGTCATAGCAATGAGGAACACTGCCCACGTGGAGACAGCGGTTGTACAAAGCAGCAGACCAGATCACTTTTTCCTCATAGTCTGTCAATACGTTGTGCTAATTTCCCGCTTCGCTCTCTCATACCACACACCGAACACTAACTGTGGGTCATAACAGCGAGGAACATTGCCCACATGGACACTGCGGTGGTACAAAGGAGCAGACCAGATCACTTTTTACCAACAGTCTGTCATTACGTTGTGCTAATTTCCTGCTTGTCTCTTGCATACCACACATCGAACACTAACTGTGGGTCATAACAGCGAGGAACATTGTCCACGTGGAGACAGCGGTGGTAGAAAGAAGCAAAACAGATCACTTTTTCCTCATAGTCTGTCATTACGTTGTGCTAATTTCCCGCTTCGCTCTTGCATACCACACATCGAACACTAACTGTGGGTCATAACAGCGAGGAACATTGCCCACGTGGATACTGCGGTGGTACAAAGAAGCAGAACAGATCACTTTTTCCTCATAGTCTGTCATTACGTTGTGCTAATTTTCCGCTTCTCTCTCACATGCCACACCGCACAGGCAGGAAACGACACTGCATTGTCTTGTATCTATAAACACAGTAATGGCGAGGGAGACCGTTCCAGATGTACACAATAGCTTGCTAGCCTACAAGCGCATGTACGGACACTGCGGATACATAGATCTGTGTTACACCGGCACTGTGGCAGAGGCTGTGCTGTGTGGCCTTCACTGTGATAGCAAGGAGGAGGAACTGTAGAGGGGGTGGCAGTACTGTGCGTGGGTGCAGAGGTCATAAGGCAAGACCAGAAATACAAGGCAGGAGGCCGTGAGGTTGTGGCGTCAGATGTGGAGCCAAAACAGAGCAACAGAGCACCATAAAGGGATAGCGATCGATGTTGGTGTTTGCTGCCTCACAGTCTAGGCGTTTAGTGTTTGTTATGTTGCCCTGTCATGTGGGTTCTCCTTCTTGGTGGGCAGACAGGATATGGACAAGATTGAGGAGTTGAAAGTATGTATATGTATGTAAATTGCCACCTGTCTCTCTCCCTCTCCTTCCCCTCCCTTCTCATTTTTTTTTTCCTTTACTTCTTCTTTCTCTTTTTCTTCGTTTTCTTCTTTTTCATTTTCTTTTTCTTCGTCTTCTTCCTTATCTTCCTTGTCTTCTTATCTTCTCCTTCCTTATCTTCTTTTTCATTTTCTTCCTCTTTTTCCTTCTCTTCTTCCTTTTCTTCGTATCTTCTTTTTCATTTTCTTCTTCCATTTCTTCCTCTTTTCTCATGATTCTTCCTGTGCCTCTTCAATCTATTACTCCATTTAATCATTATCGTCTGTGTTCTATTCCTATTGGTGAACTATTGGTCTATCTCTATGCCTCTGAATCTAGCTGTCATTCGGGCTATTATTTTGAGGCCTATCTTGCATTCGTACTGGTATTTCCTCTAGTCTCTGGCCTGGTAATGTGTCTGTCTGTCTGTCTGTCTGTCTGTCTGTCTGTCTCTTCTTCATCTCTTTCCCTCTGCTATCTGTGGTGAGTAGAACTGCAAAGGCTTCAAGCAATACATTTCTGACCTGGTGCAAAATACTTATTCCGAAAGATCACTTCATCCTGTCGGCCTTTCTTTTATTTCTTTCCTTCTGTCTGTTTCTGTTTATCTTTGCCTGTCTGTCTGTCTAGTTTTTCTCTCTCTCTCTCTCTCTCTCTCTCTCTCTCTCTCTCTCAGTGAAGAAATATAGATCTAAACGTCATATTGTTCATTTTTATTCACTATTCATTAACTGTGATGCGTAAATATGAGCTCATCTCTCATTATGCTTTCTACTCTCTATAGTATAAGATGTGTAGCATGATTTATTTTGTATGTCATTTACTGTTTATGTACTGCCAACTTAAGTTACTCTTTAGTTACCCCCAAAAAAACTATATATTGTAATGGAGGAAGAGAATGGTACAAGAATCTTTAGCATCTGAAAGCTTCGGTAAGTCACGGCTGGTCACTGGTTTATCAATGTCGTTGGTGAGGATGAATTTACGTAAGATGAAAATTACTGCAATAAGGTTGAGGGTCTGAAAGTACAATGTTATAATGGAAAAGTGTGTTGTCAGTGAGCACGGAACACTTAACATTTTATCCCTCACCGAATAATGGCATTTCGCTCCCCTTATTAGGCTGTTGTTAGCCATCACTCTACTATTGTTACTGTTTGTTACTGAACTGCATCCTCGGGTAGAGAGTTAACAGCTGAGGGTGTTTGTGTGTGTTGTCACCAATGGATGATGTAAACAGTGAACATAGACCACCAATGTTACAATTCCTCTTAGAATGTTGATGTCATGTGTAACTTCCTTCACTCAACTTGTTTCTTGTTCCGGGCTGGGCTGGTTCAGGACACTGGCAGGGGGAGGCGGCAAGGGCTGGAGGGAACCTTGATATGTTTAGTTCATGACAATCAAAATAGCTAACTAACTGTGCACTAAACACCAAAGATTGACCTTGGTTACTTCTGATATCTATTATAAGCAACATGTCCTTCACTTCATATGTCATTCTTAAAAAGCTTACTGTGCTCTAATATCCCAAAGACTGACCTTGATTACTTATGATGTCCAAATTCAAACCTCTTGGACTGTATATACTATGTTATTATACTTCAAAATTTTCTCCTGGGGTGGTTGTGGATCCCTGGTGTCATCAGTGTGGTTTTCCCTGCATTCCCAAAATCACTCTGCCCCTATAATTAGTGGAGGGGTAGGTTGGCTAATGTAACTGGGGGTATTTCTACTACTCAAACCACATGAGAATTTGATCTACTCGGGAGAATAAATCTTTTTCCCAACATTCTGCCCGGTATCAAATCCATGCCCCTGAAACAATAAGCATCATCAAGCCAAAGGGTATCTAATGGTTTAAAGCATTTGGAGTCTTTATTTCCTCATTATCTGTTAGTTTATTGTTTATTGGTGCATCAGTCTCAGTCATGGTGATACTAAGAGACACTAGCTTCTCTCTTCTACTGGAACTACTCTTATGTACGGTCATGGTGGCTTCGATGTAAGGTTTTGAGTTGACGACTTTGGGTATTCATCTTGGTGGAGCAATTTGAGGCTCACCCAAGCATCCCTGTACTGCCAGTGTCCTGTGGGCCACCCTCACCCTTACTGTTGTCTTAAGTTGAAGTCACCAATCAGGGAATTAATAACTGTAATAATAGTAATAATAATGTTAGTGGTTAGCTTGTACCAGATACCAAATGTGACCCTTGCCTCAAATCTCCCTATTGAATGATTGATTGATTTGTAATTATTATTGATATTTTTATTATTATCGTTTGTGCTGAGACCTTACGACAAGATGCATCACTGAAAGAAGGGTTGTGTTGGGAGAGCAGAGGAAGAGAATGATTATTACTGTTGATCCAAATTTTGATAGATTAATAAATATATGGACACACAGGACTCAAATATTTATCAGCCTTGTTAGTTTTCTGGTTTTGTTTTCATCACAAAGTTGTCTTCATAGATAACTTACTTTGCTAGCTATCGTTTGTCAGCTGATGATATAAAACTTAGTACAAAGGAAGAAGGAACAAAATTACTGTCATATTTGCAATGGGAAATAGGAACACCAACTGACAATAATAGTAGATAACAATTAAATAACAATACAATATTTAAGGAAGGGTTATTATAGTATTTCCCCATCCGCCAGTTTCACGTGGAAATACTATAGTTTAGTTTAGTTAGTTTGGTTATTAATTAGTCAGTCTGGTGAAGTCTGGCAATGCAATCACCATCTGGCAACATAAACTGGGTTGCCGGGTTTCACCGTGATAGTTAATTAACAACGAAAAAGTTGCTTCTCTCAGGCAATTCATTCAAATAAACAACAAACCGTTTTCATTATGCTATTCTAAAATTATGTTCTATACGATAAAAGGCTTATTAGATTTTTCATAAGGTGGATAAAAAACTAAACACTAATGGCGGCGGCGGTGTGAAGGAGGAAGGGACAAACGTTGGCGAGTGTTTTGTGTTGTGTGTGAAGCTCCGTGACTTTTTAAAGCTGATGATCAACGTGCATAAAAAGTAAGTCTTAGCCCTTGTTTTGTGTGAGTTTGAACATCGCTGGACATTTGGTAAGGCGTGGGAGAGGCTGTTTTAATAAGGGTAGGGCAGGCTGCGGGGGGCGTGGAGGTATGGAGGGATAAACGTTGGCGAGTGTTTTTTGTCTAGTGTGTGAAGCTCCGTGACTTTCTAAAGCTGATGATCAACGGACATAAAAAGTAAGTATTAGCCCTTGTTTTGTGTGAGTTTGAACATCGCTGAACATTTGGTAAGGCGTGGGAGAGGCTGTTTTAATAAGGGTAGGGCAGGCTGCGGGGGGCGTGGAGGTATGGGGGGATAAACGTTGGCGAGTGTTTTTTGTCTCGTTTGTGAAGCTCCGTGACTTTCTAAAGCTGATGATCAACGTGCATAAAAAGTAAGTATTAGTCTTTGTTTTGTGTGAGTTTGATCATCGCTGGACATTTGGTAAGGCGTGGGATAGGCATAACTTGAAAAGAGGCTTAACACGAAAAGTAGACATTTGCGACGGAAATGAGGTACAAAATCATGCAATTCACTACATTTATCACCAGAAAAACATGAACCACGTGAGAAAATCGTTGGTTGGGTGAAACTGTAAATTGCCCGGCTGTTATAATAAGGGTAGGGCAAGATGTTGGTGTTGGGGGTGGTCAGCTGAGAGTTAATGGAGTCCTTCAATATCTCGCTTCATTGTGGAGGTAAAACACCATATTATCAGAGCTAGGGAAGATAAATATTTCGTTTAATTCCAATACGACTCCTCTTTTCTTATCTTCCACGTATTTGGTAAGTTCACGTTTTCGACAAGAGGTAATTTTCAGCAGTTTTGAGAGTATATCTAATTTGAAGCTGGGCAGGCTAGTGTTTGGATAGGTTAAGTTAAGGTTAAGTTAGTAAGATACAGTTAAGATATCGTGTTGTCATCACTGTGGAGGCAAAGGATTGTAGTTAGGTGAATGGGAGGTAAATATGTTGTTGAACTCCACTACTGTTAAATTTTCGGTATAAAGCATCGTCGATTTTAAGGACGAAACTTTTACTTTCTGGTTAGTTATATATTAATGCATTTTTAATTAATCTGCAAAACCGTTTCTCTGGACAAGCACTATAATCAGACCCGGCTATGAAGTATATTTGATACACTACTTCAAATAATACATAGCAGACATATGAGAGAGAGAGAGAGAGAGAGAGAGAGAGAGAGAGAGAGAGAGCATTTTGGGTGTATGCGATCGCGCTTCCTCTTGTAAAAATAAATAATAAAATAAATAAAAATAGAAGGAAACTCCCAACTCGTCTCCATGAGGTAATTAAGGCATAGCGCAGAGCCAGCCATATCAGCGTTAATGAATAGCTACCCTTGTCGATAAGGCGGAATTAGTGTGGCTGCCTCAAGGGACCCCGCCATCAATATTACAGGGGATATCTGGCCTCGCTGCTAATGTTATAGAAGATGGAGAATTATTACACTATGGCCGTTACGAGTTGGCTGCTGTCTCGCTTGGGGTGGATCTTGCTGTCTAGAATCCTTTGGGGTGGACGGACGGGGAAGGGAAGGCGAGGGTATATATAGCAATTAATAACTATGATGTATCTGCCTTGAGTATCTGTATAATGTAACTAGTACAAAAAATGTCCCATACCTACACCAGCATGGAAATAAGTGGGCTATTATATACATTCATTGGGCGTAGAAGGTGAGAGGAGAGGGTATAGCTATTAATAACTGTGATGTATCTGCCTTGAGTATCTGTATGATGTAACGAGTATAAAAAGGTCTCATACCTACACCAGCATGCAAATAAGTGGGCTATTATATACATTCATTGGGCGTAGAAGGTGAGAGGAGAGGGTATAGCTATTAATAACTGTGATGTATCTGCCTTGAGTATCTGTATGATGTAACGAGTATAAAAAGGTCTCATACCCACACCAACATGTAAATAAGTGGGCTATTATATACATTCATTGGGCATAGAAGGTGGAGGGCGAGGGTATAGCAATTAATAACTGTGATGTAGCTGCCTTGAGTATATGTATTATGTAACTAGTACAAAAAAGGTCTCATATCCACACCAACATGAAAATTAGTGGGCTATTATATACATTCATTGGGCGTAGAAGGTGGAGGGCGAGGGTATAGCTATTAATAACTGTGCTGTATCTGCCTTGAGTATCTGTATAATGTAACTTGTACAAAAAAGGTCTCATACCCACACCAGCATGGAAATTAGTGGGCTATTATATACATTCATTTAGCGTAGAAGGTGGAGGGCGAGGGTATAGCTATTAATAACTGTGATGTAGCTGCCTTGAGTATCTGTGTATAATGGAACGAGTACAGAAAAGATCTCATACCTACACCAGCATGGAAATAAGTGGGCTATTATATACATTCATTTAGCGTAGAAGGTGGAGGGCGAGGGTATAGCTATTAATAACTGTGATGTAGCTGCCTTGAGTATCTGTATAATGTAACTTGTACAGAAAGGTCTCATACCTACACCAGCATGGAAATAAGTGGGCTATTATATTCATTCATTGGGCGTAGAAGGTGGAGGGCGAGGGTATAGCAATTAATAACTGTGATGTATCTGCCTTGAGTATCTGTATAATGTAACTTGTACAAAAAAGGTCTCATACCCACACCAACATGTAAATAAGTGGGCTATTATATACATTCATTGGGCGTAGAAGGTGGAAGACGAGGGTATAGCTAGTCAATTAATGCTGTAATTGCTGAGTGTACTAATGACCACGTAGCCATAATCAAAAGGCCTTATACATATAGGCCTACTGGTATGAATAAAAAGTGGGCTGTTGTATTCTACCACTACTCGCTGGAGACGCTTGAACACAGGAGGGCAATATTATTTAATTAGGAGTAGATTAGTAGGTTATTAGTGGAGGAAGGCTAGTTTATTACCACTTAAGGGAGAAACAGGCTACCATTAGAGAGGGGCGGTTACTATTTTTAGAAAGGTTGCATTATTTGGTTGTTGGGTTTTTGGTAGTGGCCACAAGAACATCACGACATTATACAGGAATTTATTTGTCTTTTATTTATTTGTCCATCATCATAATTATGTGTATTTCCCAGGAGCGGTTAATTTAAACAGAAAAATTACTTATATCCCCTTCTTAGTTTCTTTAATAGTGGAGGAAGGCTGGATTATGTTACCAATTTTGGGGAGAAAGAGGTTGCTATTTAATTAAGAGGGGGAGGGAGTTACTATTACTGAAAGGTTGCAATATTTGGTTGTTTTCTATATTGGCCACCAGACAATCACGAATACATTACGCAGGGATTAATCTCTTATTCATTCATCCATTATCATTTGTTAACCTCCCAGGAACGGTAAACCAAAACATAAAAAAATAACTCATAATCCTCTAGCTCACTAACCCGCCATGAATCAAGTATACTTAACCTAATGGTCGAAAAACAGGGCGATCAGTGCACCATTGTTTTGTTTGGCTGTTGAACTCATGATAAACGGTCCCATTATGATTTTAAAAGAGTAACAGCGAGTAAACTGTTTTCCCGCGCCCTGGGTGATAAAAGTGTTGTAACTCTTATGGAAACGTTCATGCAGATAATGGAGCATGTCATACCCATTAGGTCCCGTAATAGGCTATTCCCAAACAAATGGAAAGTGCCTGTATATATATGTTGTTTAATCATTATCGGATTACCTTGTTTTTGTAGCTATTCGCGGGAGAGGAGAATGTGTGCTATTGGTAGATAATTGCAGGTTAAGAATAGATAAGTAGAAAGTGCCTGTATTATGTTGTTTAATCATTATCGGATTACCTTGTTTTTGTAGGTATTCGCGGGAGAGGAGAATGTGTACTATTGGTAGATAATTGCAGGTTAAGAATAGATAAGTAGAAAGTGCCTGTCTATGTTGTTTAATCATTATCGGATTACCTTGTTTTTGTAGCTATTCGCGGGAGAGGAGAATGTGTGCTATTGGTAGATAATTGCAGGTTAAGAATAGATCAGTAGAAAGTGCCTGTATATATATGTTGTTTAATCATTATCGGATTACCTTGTTTTTGTAGCTATTCGCGGGAGAGGAGAATGTGTACTATTGGTAGATAATTGCAGGTTAAGAGTAGATAAGTAGAAAGTGCCTGTATTATGTTGTTTAATCATTATCGGATTACCTTG
>NC_066553.1:2655993-2660993 GCF_024679095.1 Eriocheir sinensis
TCTCCTTCTTCTGTACCCCTCCTCCTCCTCCTCCTCCTACGGAAATATTTGATGCAAGTCTTCAAGTACCTCAACAAGTTCAAACATGTCGATCACTCCTTTTTTTTTTTTATGGAAATTAATCTCTCTCTCTCTCTCTCTCTCTCTCTCTCTCTCTCTCTCTCAGCGGTGGGGAAGTCCCAGATTTGGTTTCGATGTCTGAGTGCCATTTTGTGTGTGTGTGTGTGTGTGTGTGTGTGTGTGTGTGTGTGTGTGTGTGTGTGTGTGTAGTTTATCATATTTTGGTTTGATGTTTTATTTGTGTTTTTTTTTATTCCATTTTTTGTGTATTTATTTATTCATTCGTTCATTCGTGTTTTTATTCATTTATATATTTTTTCTTTTTTTTCTGTCTTTCCTTCCTTCTTTCTCTCTTTCTTTCCTTTCTCTTTCTTTGGTCTAACATCGCCCCTCTTTATTTTATTTATTTTTTTCATATATTTATTTTCTTGGTCTGACACGGCACCTCCTCTCTCTCTCTCTCTCTCTCTCTCTCTCTCTCTCTCTCTCTCTCTCTCTCTCTCTCTCTCTCTCTCTCTCTCTCTCTCTCTCTCTCTCTCTCTCTCTTTCTTTCTTTCTTTCTCTCTTTCGTACATTTATTTTTTCACCTCTCCTCCTTTGCATATACATACCAATCTGCTCTTCTGTTATGGCCTCTTCCTCCTCCTCTTCCTCTTCCTCCTCCTCTTCCTCTTCCTCCTCCTCGTGCTACAAAGGTGTTATTACCTCGTTCAGTCCCTTGTGTGGAGGACGAGAGGTGTCGGAAGAGGAGGAGGAGGAGGAGGAGGAGGAGGAGAGATAGAAAGAAATGCGTTGAGAGGAGGAGGAAGGGGTCAAAGAAGAAGGTGGGAAAGAGGAAGAGAAGGGTCGGAAGAGGAGGAGGGGGAAGATGAAGAAAAGAGGAAGAGTAGGAAAGGAGAGGTGTTGGAGGAAGAGGAGAAGGAGGAGGAGGAAGAGGAGAGAAAGGGAATACGTTGAGAGGAAGAGGAGGAGAGGAGAGGTGTGGAAGGAGGAAGAAGAGGAGATAAAAGGAAAACGTAGAGTGGAAGAGAAAGAAGAGGAGGAAGAGGAAGAGAAGACGAAGGGAAGAAGAGGAGGGGGGCATCATGGTGCTTAAAAAAAGAAGAAGAAGAAGAAGAGGAAGAGGAAGAGGTGAATAGTAAGGGAGGAGGAGGAGGACATGAAGGTGTTGAAAAAAAAGAAGAGAGGGAAGAAGGAGGAAGAAGAGGATGGGGAGGAGGAAGAGGCAGAGGAGGAGGAGGAGGAGGAGGAGGAGAACTAGAAGAGGGCTTTAATGGAAGATAAACAAGGGAGAAGGAGGTAGGAGAAGACAAAGAGACGGATAATTATAAACGAGAGAAAGAGAGGAAGGAAATAATGAGATGGAAGAGAAAGGAAGAGAAAGGAAGAAAGCAAATGAGAGAAAGAAAGAAAAAGATGATAAAAAAATGATGGAGAAAAAACGATGAAGAAAAAGAAGATGAAGAAGAAGAAGAGAAAGAAAAAGTAGAGGAAAAAAATGAAGGAGAAAAAACGATGAAGAAAAAGAAGATGAAGAAGAAGAAGAAGAGAAAGAAAAAGTAGAGGAAAGAAATGAAAGAGAAAAAACGATGAAGAAAAAGAAGATGAAGAAGAAGAAGAAGAGGAAGAAGAGAAAGAAAAAGTAGAGGAAAAAAATGAAGAAGAAAATGAAGGAGAAAAAACGATGGAGAAAAAGAAGAGGAAGAAGATGAAGAAGAAGAAGAAGAAGAGTATACATATATCAATTTCCACACCGCCAAGTTTCCTTATAGGTTGTAAGAGGAAGAGGAGGAGGAGGGACAAGAAGAAGCAGAGGAAGAAGAAGAGAAAGAGGATATACAGGAGGAGAAACAGTAAAACCAGGAAGAGAAGAAGAGAAAGAGGAGAGAGCAGAAGAGAAGAATAAATAGAAGAAGGAAGAGGAGAAGAACTCTCTCTTCTTCATAAGCATCTTTTTTTTTCTATTCTTTCTTCCTACTTTCTTCATCGTCGTCGCTTTTCTTTCATTTTTCTGTGTTTTGCATTTCACATATTTTGATGTTTTATAATGTATGAATTCAACATTAGTACCCTGTTTACTACTACTACTACTACTACTACTACTACCACTACTACTACTACTATTGTTACTGCTATTGTTGTTCTTGTTGCATATGTAAATACTTCTATACTTCTGTGTGAGCATCTCCCTTCCCTCTCCTTCCCTTCCCCCACTCCCACCCCGTTTGGAAGTATGTGTGTGTGTGTGTGTGTGTGTGTGTGTGTGTGTGTGTGTGTGTGTGTGTGTGTGTGTGTGTGTGTGTGTATCCCTGCTGTCTCTTTGCATCGTCTCCGTCTGTAGACTTTGCCAAACCAGAATCAATCAGTCCTTTAGTCCACGTGACAGACTCAATTTGCAGCCTCCTCCTCCTCGTCGTCGTCGTCTTCCTCCTCCTCCTCCTCCTCCTGACCTTCTTTGTCCTTTTTTCCTTTCATTTAATTTTCTTTCTTTTTCTCCTTATTTTCATCCTTCTCATTCCTCTTCTCTTTCTCCCAGTCTTTCTTTTCCTCATTTTCTGCTTTCTCCTCCTCTCTGTTCTTCCTCTTCTTCCTTCCTTCCTTTCTTTTTTATGCTTCTCTTTCTTCTTTTTTTCTGCTTTTCTTCTCTTCTCTCTTCTTTCTCTTCTTTCTCTCTCTCTCTCTACTCTCTCTCTCTCTCTCTCTCTCTCTCTCTCTCTCTCTCTCTCTCTCTCTCTCTCTCTCTCTCTCTCTCTCTCTCTCTCTCTCTCTCTCTCTCTCTCTCTCTCTCTCTCTCTCTCTCTCTCTCTCTCTTCTTCCATGTCTTCTCTTCTTCTCTTCCTGGTTTTACTGTTTCTCCTCCTGTATATCCTCTTTCTCTTCTTCTTCCTCTTCTTCTTCTTGTCCCTCCTCCTCCTCCTCCTCCTCCTCCTCCTCTTCCTCTTACAACTTATAAGGAAACTTGGCGGTGTGGAAGTTGATGTACGTATACTCTTCTTCCTCTTCATCTTCTTCCTCTTCTTTTTCTTCATCGTTTTTTCTCCTTCATTTTCTTCTTCATTCTTTTCCTCTACTTCTTCTTTCTCTTCTTCTTCTTCTACTTCTTCGTTTTCTTCTTTTTCTTTCTTCTTCTTCTTTGGTATGATTCACCTATAGTTTTCCATTCACTATATTCATTAGTAGTAGTAGTAGTAGTAGTAGTAGTAGTAGTAGTAGTAGTAGTGGTGGTGGTGGTGGTGGTCTCACTCTCAACTCGGGAACAACTGTCAACCCAACGTCAGAATCCATTGAGCTTCATCCTGCAAGAGTCAGCCAGGCGTGTTGTGGTGGTGAGGTGGTGGTGATGATGTTGGTGGTGATGTTGTGACGAGGGTGGTGATGTCTTGCCCTTCCTTCCTTCTTTCCATCCTTCCATTCTTCCTTCCTTCTTTCCATCCTTCCATCCTTCCTTCCTTCTTTCCATCCTTCCATCCTTCCTTCCTTCTTTCCATCCTTCCATCCTTCCTTCCTTCTTTCCATCCTTCCATCCTTCCTTCCTTCTTTCCATCCTTCCATCCTTCCTTCTTTCTTTCCATCCTTCCTTCCTTTTTATTTTATTTTTTCCCTCCTTTACTGTAATATAGATAGAAATGTTCCCAAAAAAAGGCTAAATTTGTTTCTCTTCGGAATAAAAAATAAAAAACTGAGAAATATATAAAACTGATCAGTCGTTTCAAAATACCAAAATGCTTTATTGACATTCTCGCGACTGGAATGAAAAAAAAATGAGCACTTTTTTTCATTTTCATTTTCTGTATTTCTTTATGCTAGTATCTCCCTATATAGTATCTCAGCGTGTTTTTCTATTCTTTTGTCAAGTTTCGTCTTTGTTATTTGTGGGTGCTTGGAAAGGTCATATTGCTGTGTGTGTGTGTGTGTGTGTGTGTGTGTGTGTGTGTGTGTGTGTGTGTACGGCTCCCCCCTCTATACACACACACACACACACACACACATGCATGTATATATACGGGCGAGTCTTTAGCTAACGTGAGGGGCGGAATACTCCAAGGCTCACATTCTTAACTGGCGTTCTGAGAGACATATATTCAACAAGGCTTTTGTAGGAGTTGTGGGCATTTCCAGGGGTAGTTTTATGACCCTGGTGGTAGTTTAACCCTTCCTCTGTACCATAAACCTATAAAAACACTCATTCGAACATTGTATTAGTGGTATTAATGTCAAATTCTTAAACACTTTGTCCCCCAAGAACGCATATCTGACAGGGCTTTCGTAGGAGTTGTGGGCATTTCCAGGGGTAGCGCTGTCGCGAATATAGTGTTGAAATCCGTTCCCCTGGTATACATAGACGCAGTTCCCTCTCTGGTTAGCGGTTGGTTATTTCGACAGCGCTTACTTTTAATTGAGTTTCCGTTTCATCGCGTTAACTGGTTGGATTTACATGAAGTCCAAAAGGGGAGACCGTGAAGAGTGGGGGAGACAGGGAACATGCGCCATATAGTTTTTATTTATTTATTTATTTTATTATTTTTAGTATAGGAAGCAGAGGAGGGTATCAGGACACCTCTCCTCCCGAAATTGACCTCTCTTTCAGCCACCTCTTTGGATTCTTTTTGGGAGCAGCGAGTAGCGGGCTTTTTTTATTATTGTTTCCTTTGTTTGTGTGCCATTGAACTGTCTCCTTTGTTGTAAAAAAAAGGACAAAAAAAACGCTAATCACTGACCCTAGAAAAAAAAAAAGTTCATATGAGTGGGCCAAAAGAGAGGTCAATTTTTGGAGGCGTCTCGATACTCTCCTCTCGTTTCTATGTACGTGTATTTTTTTCTGTAATTCTGTGTTTTAATTCTAATTCTAAAAAATCTTGTGTTGAAAGTAAGGGTGTGTGTTTTAATTATAATTCTAATTCCGTGTTCGTCAAAGAATTGATGGACGTAGTTTCCTTTTT
>NC_066553.1:2668493-2675993 GCF_024679095.1 Eriocheir sinensis
GAAGAACTTGACCTCTCTTTTGGATACTCTTTACTTTTGTGGGAGCGGGGAGTAGCGGGCTCTTTTTTCTGGTGCTCATTTTGTTGCCCTTGAGCCGTATCCTTTGCTGTAAAAAAAATCTACTGTAGCGCCGTGCCTATTACCCCTTGTACCCCATACCCTTTTATTAACCCTGGGGAGAGTATCAGCCTGTTCCCTGCTTGTATCGTTCCCCTTGACCTCCTTGCTCTCTCCTCGCTACCCCTTTCTTGTTATTCCCGTCTGATTATTTTTTTTATTATTATTTTTTTTTACAGCAGAGGAGACAGTGGAACGGCGTAAATAAAAAAGAAAATAATATTGAAAAAAAAGTTCGTACGGGAAAATATGCCTTTTTTTGGAGGGGGGGCTAAAAGAAATGCAAAAAAATAAAAAGAGGGTTAGGAATGATAATTGTGTGTATGTAGAGTCGATAGAACGTAGCTTTATTATAGATAGATAGATAGATAGATAGATAGATAGATAGATAGATAGATGGATAGATAGATAGGTATAGGTATTGGTGTTGCAGGAGAGAGAGAGAGAGAGAGAGAGAGAGAGAGAGAGAGAGAGAGAGAGAGAATTAACGAAATAAAAAAAAGACGAAAAACTGAAGAAGAAAAATGAGAGAGAGAGAGAGAGAGAGTGAGAGAGAGAGAGAGAGAGAGAGAGAGAGAGAGAGAGTAACGAAAGATATCATTGATGAAATAAAAAACAACACGAAAAACAGTAAAAAAAACAACTGGAGAGAGAGAGAGAGAGAGAGAGTAACGAAATATATCATCGACGAAATAAAAGAAAATAGACGAAAAACAGTAAAAAAACTAACTAACGGGAGAGTAACGAGAGAGAGAGAGAGAGAGAGAGAGAGAGAGAGAGAGAGAGAGAGAGAGAGAGAGAGAGAGAGAATCGAAAAACAGCGTCCGGGGTGAGTGATTTAAAGGGCATGAAAAATAGAGTACATTGCCTGATGGAGAGAGAAGCAAAAAAATAAATAAAATAAATAAATAAATAAATTGAATGAATAGAATAAGTAAAAGTAATAAATGAAGTACCAGCAGTAACGAAGTGTCTTTCTTTAACTTAAGGGCAGAATAGTTGAAATTCAGTGCGGGAAAAAAAAAAAACGAAAATAACAAAAAAAAAAATTACATGAAAACAGCACAGACAGAATTTCATGAAAGTAGAAGAAAAAGAAGTAGCAGTAGTAGTAGTAGTAGTAGTAGTAGTAGTACCTGACTTTATCTAACCTAACAAACCGATAGCCTCTTCATATACAGCTAAAGTAAAGAAAAAAAATAAACAAAAACTAATCTCCCTTCCAACGATTCATTTTCTTTTTCTTTAACCACTTTCTTTCTCTAATAGTAACCTTTTCACTTATTTTACTTTTACTGTTTTTAGATCCACTTTTGGTAGTAGTAGTAGTAGTAGTAAAAAGATGTAAAGTGGAAATACAAGGAAGCAACATGTAGGTAAATACTTTTTTTTTTTTTTTCTCGTCAATCCGTATCTTTCTCGTTACTCTCTCTCTCTCTCTCTCTCTCTCTCTCTCTCTCGCTATTTGTTTGTTTTTTTATGGTTTTAGTCTTTTTTTTATTTCGTCAATATCTTTCGTTTCTCTCTCGCTCTCTCGTTATTTGTTTTTTCACTGTTTTTCGTTTTTTTAATTTTTTTTATTTCATCAATATCTTTCGTTACTCTCTCTCTCTCTCTCTCTCTCTCTCTCTCTCTCTCTCTCTCGACGCTGGCTAACGTACACAACCATATCACACACACACACACACACACAAACACACGTACACTGACACGCCCCTTCCTCTCCAGCCCCGCCCAACCCAACCTCCCTCTCTCCCTCTCTCCTCTCCCTCACGTCGCCACCACCGCCCCGCCGCCGCCCAGTCCACCAGTTCACGCCTTGGCTACCGGGGAAAGGTGCGTCTGTCTGCCCGTCAAGCCAGGGCCGGCCAAGCAGCAGCCAGGTGGAGGGACGGGAGGAAGGGAGGGAGAGCTCGTCTGTATATAAGGGCCACGGCGCAGCGGTAGGAAGTGTCAGTATAGCTTGAGGTGTCGATCTGTGTGGGTGTGTGTTCCGAGTGAGGCTGTGAGGCAAGGTTGGACCCTCCCTCCCTGAAGCAACCATCCACTGCTGCTCCTGTTTATAGTGAAGGTGTGTTCGTCTCGGCTTCCCTACCTGTGTGTTGCACCTGTAGTTACCTGGATACACGCAGACAGGAGCTCCCACGTATTGCTCCTGTTTTCCCTGCAGGGTCGTCTGTCTGTTTCTTCTTCATCCGCCTGTCTCCACGCACACATGTAAGTACAGTTCACGCACACACATGTACGTTAGAGTATGTTCTTGTTGTGTTGGGTAGTTTTGTGAATTCTGTGATTGGTTATAATGTGTTTGGAGAGAAAAAGGTGATGTGTATTTTATTTTTTTACCATTGTGTGTGTGTGTGAGAGAGAGAGAGAGAGAGAGAGAGAGAGAGAGAGTGAGTTAACGAGAAAGACAGGCGGATTAACGATTAAAAAAGGAAAGAGACGAAAAAAAGGAGACGGCGGGAGACGGGAAAGTAATGAGAGAGAGAGAGAGAGAGAGAGAGAGAGAGATGGGGGGAGGGTAACGAGCAAGGCATCAAAATATTCAGGGCGTAAAAATAAAAATAAAAATAGCGTGAAAGTGACAAGCGAGAGAGAGAGAGAGAGACGTGTGTGTGTGTGGGGGAGATAACGAGAAAGACAGCCAGAAAGAAAGGCAGAAAAAAAGACAGGCGGTAAAAACGTATCAGCGTGAAAGTGACGTGAGAGAGAGAGAGAGAGAGAGAGAGAGAGAGAGAGAGAGAGAGAGAGGTGGGGGCGGGGCTGTCAGTCAGTGAGTCAATCCTTGTGACTTTTGACCCGGACAGAACATAGGCAGCTTCAACACACCTCGCTGCACACACACACACACACACACACACACACGGATCAGACGCCAGCCACTTCAAGGGACACTTCTCCTCCCCTCTCCCATGATGGTGATTTATTATTGTTGATATTAATTAAGAATGAAAATCCTCCTCCTCCTTCGTTTTTCTTTTTTTTCTTTTTCCTACTTTTTCTTTTTCTTATTATTATTTTACTACTACTACTACTACTACTACTACTACTACTACTACTACTACTGTTACTCCTACTACTACCACCACCACCACCACTACTACTGTTACTACTACAACTACTACTACTACTACTACTACTACTGTTACTCCTACTACTACCACCACCACCACTACTACTGTTACTACTACTACTACTACTACTACTACTACTACATACATAACATAAATGATACCTCCACCCATGTTTATTTTCCCGACACATAATCATGGAGGGCTCCATTGCTTGAAGGTCATTAGCCCCAACTCTGTTCGCTAATGACTGTGGCATCCAACCATATCACTAATACTACCAAGCACTAAATCACTTATCATCTATTACGTCCAGATCCCCCTTCTTCATCTTCATCCTCCAAATTCTAGTTTTTCTTTTTCTAATTCTTCTTCATCTAATCTTTTTTGCTCATTATCATCATTATTTCTTGCTAATTAAAATAATGACAATAATCTTCCCCTTCTTTCACTTCCTTTTCCTCTCTTCTCCTTACCTCTTCGCCTTGCATCTCCTCCTCTCCCTCCTCTTCTTCCTCCTCCTCCTCCTCCGTCCCCTCCTATTCTCCTTCCTCCTCCTCCCCCTCCTCTTCCCCTTCCTCCTCCTCTTCTCCTTCCTCCTCCTCCTCCCCCTCCTCTTCTCCTTCCTCCACCTCCTTCCCCTCCTCCTCTCCTTCCTCCTCCTCCTCGGCCTTGCCAGGAAGGTAAACTCGCCCATCCGAACTTTGTCTGAACGGCGATAAAATGAAAGAGCCCGTATTGGAACCTTATTAGGATTGCGCCCTCCACACACACACACACACACACACACATGCAGGCAACAAACACCTTTTACCATGCCATTTCAGTTTGCTTCTATGTGCGTATCTGTGTGTGTGTGTGTGTGTGTGTGTGTGTGTGTGTGTGTGTGTGTGTGTGTGTGTGTGTCTCTCTCTCTCTCTCTCTCTCTCTCTCTCTCTCTCTCTCTCTCTCTCTCTCTCTCTCTCTCTCTCTCTCAGGTCACAAATTTGCATTCTTTTGTACTTAGTTTTGTTCGAGGGAGGAGAAGAAGAAGAAGAAGAAGAAGAAGAAGAAGAAGGAGGAGGAGGAGGAGGAGGAGAGACAGCGAAATGTGTATTGTTGAAAGAGAAGGAGGAGGAAAGAAATGGAGAAGAAAAAGTTGAAAGAAAAAAACATTAAGAAAGGAAAGGACGAACACAAAAAAAATGAAAAGAAAGAAAAGAAGGAAAAAAGAGTGAAATAAATAAAAGAAGACAGGCCAGGAAGAAAGAATGGAAGGAGAGGAAATAATTGAAAAATGGAGGAAAGAGGAACCAGAGAGAAAGGGGAAAAGGGGAGGAAAAAGAGGAAACGAAATGGAAGGGAAGAAAGGGGAAGAGAAGGAAGAAAACAATGAAGGAATGCAGAGGTGAAGAGAAGGGAGAAGAAGAAGATAAGAATGAAGGAGGAGGAAGAGGAGTGTTAAAATAAAGGGGATGAGAAGAACGAGGAGGAGGAGGAGGAGGAGGAGGAATAGAGAAGTGTAAAGAATAGAGAATGAAAAGAACGAAGAGGAGGAGGAGGAGGAGGAGGAAGAAGAGGTAAAAAGAAGATAAGAAAAACTAGGAAGAGGAGGAGGAGGAGGGAGACGATATGTTAAAAGAATGAGAACTAGAACAAAGGAGGAGGAGGAGGAGGAGGAGAAAGAATAGGCGTGAAAAGAAGAAGAATGAAGAGGAGGAGGAGGAAGAGGAAGAAGAGGTGTATAAAGAAGGGTATAAGAGAAAGAAGAGAGAAGAGGAGGAGAAGGAAGAAGAAGAAGGAAGACTCGTAAAGATAAGAGAATAAGAGCAAGAACGAGAAGAGGAGGAGGAGGAGGAGGAGGAGGAAGAAGAAGAAGAAGAGAAGAGAAAGAAGAGGAGGAAGAGGAGGAGCCGGAGGAGACAGTGGCGGTTGAATAAACACAACGCAGAGAGAGAGAGAGAGAGAGAGAGAGAGAGAGAGGATGCCATGCCTAGGAACATCCCTCATTTTATTACTTCGCCTTATTCTTGCAGAGGAGGAGGAAGAGGAAGAGGGGGAGGAGGAGAGATGGTATATAGGTTGAGAAAAGGGAGGAGGAGATTATTAGTCGTGGAGAGATGGAGGTAGACATGAGGAAGGAAAGAAAGGGGAAGGAGGGAGAGAGAGAGAGAGGGTAGAAAATAGGAGGAAAGGAAGGGAAGAGGGAGAGAGATGGGCAGAGAAGAAGATAAAAGGGGAGAGGGAAGAATAGGAGGAAGAAAGGGAAAAGGGGAAGGAGAGAAAGGGTGGAGAATTAAAAAGGAGAGAGAGAGAGAGAGAGAGAGAGAGAGAGAGAGAGAGAGAGAGAGAGAGAGAGAGAGAGAGAGAGAGAGAGAGAGAGAGAACGTATAAGTGGGGAAAGGGAAGGAAAGGTGGGAGGAGAAAGGAGAGAAAAGAAGGGAGAAATGTGAAAGGAGAGTGAAAAGGAAGGGAGGGGAAGGAGAGAGAGAGAGAGAGAAGGAAGGAAGGAAGGACGTGAGGGGGGGAAGTGGTCGTATTTTGTTCACTTTTATTACTTTTTTTATTTTTCTTTCCTCCCGGGCGCCGTAAAGTGGAGGTTGAATCCCCGGGCGAGCGAAGCAATGCGCCCGCCGCTTGTTGTTCCCCGCCATTATTATTTTTTTTCTGGCGTCTTGGCGAGGGAGTGTGTGATGTATGGAAAGAAATTTTTTTTTTTAACCTATGGCACCGGTAAGCTGTCTTGGTGGGGCCGCGTGGTCGGAGCCAGCCCGTTATATAGCGCAGGCAAGTGTTTACAGTGGCGCCGTTTTGCCTGGCTCATGCTGCCCATCGTCCTTTGAAATCTATCGTAGCTTTGGAAGATCGTGGACACGTCAGAAAACCACGGAAATATGAGAACCACGCCAGCGGAAATCGTGGTTTGACTGAAGATCCACGGAAAATTTGCCCAGTGTAATAGCCCCTTTAATTCCACTCGGCGGTGACTGAAAAATTGCCAGCTCGTATGTAGCGACGGGCGGGATGCGAACCTGGGTCTTTCTGAACACCGCGCCCGTATCCTAACCACTCAGCCACAGCCTCCCCATAGATAGATAGATAGTCGGATAGTTGTATGTATTTAAAGATAGATAGATGGATTGGGGGATAGATAAATACGTATGAATTGCTGTATGAATAGATAATATAGTGTATGAATTGTAAGGACGAGGAGGTGGTATGGTGCTGTTTGTAATCGGCCTTGTTAGTGTTGAGAGTATTAAGTGTCGGTATTACAAGACATTCGCTTCTCACATCAACTATTTCTAAAGGTCAAAGAACGGGTCAGTCGGGTTCTAATGAGAGTTTCTTTAGTTTCACGGTACAGAAGAAGGGTCAAACTAACACCATGGACATAAAACTACTCCTGGAAATGCATACAACTCCTACGAAAGCCTTGTCAAATGTGTGTTCTTGGGCGACGGAATGGCTTATGATGCGACCCAGTAGTAAGTGTTGGAGGGAGGGAGGTGGGTGCAGTGTAGGGTGATAGGGGATAAATAGTTTGTTAGTTCAAGGTCACCCTCCACCACCGCGCGGAGTTGCTTGGTTACTGGATGTTATGTTATTATTATTATTACTATTATTATTATTATTATTATTATTATTATTGCTGTAAGGCTGATAATGTTCTTGGCGTTCTAATCATTAATGACTTAAGGACAATTATTTGGAACTTACTTTTGTTCGTTACTACTTATTACTACAACTACTAATACTAATACTAATACCACCACCACTACTACAACCACTACCACCTCTACTACTACTACTACTACTATTGCTACTTATAAGAGGATCCAATCTCCATTTTTACAACGATAACATTTTCCGATATGAATAAGGGATTCTTTACATGGCTTCAGCAATCTCGTATATGTGTGTCCCAAGATATTATTATTATTATTATTATTATTATTATTATCGATTATTGTTGTCACTTCTTCAATATCTTCTTCATTTACCTCAACGTAGTAGTAGTAGTAGTAGTAGTAGTAGTAGCTGTAGTAGTAGTAGTAGGAGGAGGAGGAGGAGGAGGAGGAGGAACAGGATGAGCAAATCGTTAAGTCGTAGTAAGGAAACGAAAGAGGCACTGGTATAAGAGAGAGAGAGAGTTTCTCCCCCATTAAAGCTCATTAGGAGAGTAGAGGGGAGAGGAAAACACACACACACACACACACACACACACACACACACACATAGACAGACCTACAGGGACAGACGGACACAGAGAGAGAGAGAGAGAGAGAGAGAGAGAGAGAGAGAGAGAGAGAGAGTGGAGTGAGGTTGA
>NC_066553.1:2680993-2685993 GCF_024679095.1 Eriocheir sinensis
CACAAGGAATTTTCGAAGTCTTTGGTATTGGTTTGGAGTCTTGCTGAATGGGCTATTACAAGGTTTTCGATACAACACCTGACACACAAGTGATTTCCCCGTACGGTTTCCTGAAGTGTCTTGACCTAAATATGAACACACCAGACTACACAAGGAATTTTCGAAGTCTTTGGTATTGGTTTGGAGTCTTGCTGAATGGGCTATTACAAGTAAAGGTTTTCGATACAACACCTGACACACAAGCGATGTCCCCGTACGGTTTCCTGAAGTGTCTTGACCTAAATATGAACACACTAGGCTACACAAGGAGTTTTCGAAGTCTTTGGTATTGGTTTGGAGTCTTGCTGAATGGGCTATTACAAGGTTTTCGATACAACACCTGACACACAAGTGATTTCCCCGTACGGTTTCCTGAAGTGTCTTGACCTAAATATGAACACACCAGACTACACAAGGAATTTTCGAAGTCTTTGGTATTGGTTTGGAGTCTTGCTAAATGGGCTATTACAAGGTTTTCGATACAACACCTGACACACAAGCGATGTCTCCGTACGGTTTTCTGAAGTGTCTTGACCTAAATATGAACACACTAGGCTACACAAGGAGTTTTCGAAGTCTTTGGTATTGGTTTGGAGTCTTGCTGAATGGGCTATTACAAGGTTTTCGATACAACACCTGACACAAGCGACTTCCCCGTACGGTTTCCTGAAGTGTCTTGACCTAAATATGAACACACCAGGCTACACAAGGAATTTTCGAAGTCTTTGGTATTGGTTTGGAGGGAAGAGGAAGGGAAAGTACGTCTATGGCCACTATACAAAGAGGGAAAAGAAAAACGGGAAAAAAAGGAAAAGGGGAAAAGAAAATATGGAAGGAAAAGGAAGCTCAGGCGATATTTTCTCTAGTATGTTTTTAGTGTTTCATCTGTGTTCAGTCTGTATACGTCCATTACATGCAGGGAAAAAGTCTTGTTTGGGTACACTTCAAAGCTATACGAGGGTCGGTTTTCTGGTTTGCTTGCTTCAGGACCACTTTGACAGTTCGCCATGATGGGTTAAGGGGCAATTACACTGGGCAAATTTTCCGTGGATCTTCAGTCAAACCACGATTCCCGCTGGCGTGGTTCTCATATTTCCGTGGTTTTCTGACGTGTCCACGATCTTCCAAAGCTACGGTGGATTTCCCCGAAGGACGACGGTATTACTCACCATCATCATCAGTAATAACAAGAAAAAAATTAGAACCACGCCAGCGGAAATCGTGGTTTGACTGAAGATCCACGGAAAATTTGCCCAGTGTAATAGCCCCTTAAACCCATCATGGCGAACTGTCAAAGTGGTCCAAACTGTAAGCAAACCCGAAACTGCCCCCCAAACCGACCCTCGTATAGCTTTGATGTGTACCCAAACAAGACTTTTTCCCTGGGTGTAATGGCTGTAGACAGACTAACATAGATGAAATACTAAAAAGATACTAGAAAAAATATAACACATGAAATACTGAAAATATACTAGAGAAAATATAGCCTTAGCTTCCGTTTCCTTCCATATTTTCTTTTTTTCCCTTCATATAGATAGCTAAGGCCTTTTCTCTTTTCATTTTTTTCCCCTCTGTTTTCTTTTCCCTCTTTTTCCCTTTTTGTATAGTGGCCATAGACGTACTTTCCCTTCCACTTCCCTCTGCCGTCTGCCTTACCTTCACCGCCGCCTGCTGCCTCGCCAGTGTTAAAAACTTGTATAAAAAAACATGAAAGTGCCGTGTGTGTGTGTGTGTGTGTGTGTGTGTGTGTGTCCGTTGGTAGCCAGCCAGCGAGCGGCGGAGGGGAAAGTTGCGGGGAAACGGTTGTGTATGTATGTATGTATGTATATGTGTGTGTGTGTGTGTGTGTGTGTGTGTCGACCTTATTCCACGCTCTCCCCTACTAAGCGATGGTGGTGATAGTGGTGGTGGTGATGGCGATTGTGGTGGTGGTGATGGCGATTGTGGTGGTGATGGTGGTGGTGCTTCCTTAAAACGTTCACTGCTCCTGTTGTGTGTATCGTTGTTGTTGTTGTTTATATTATCGTTATTGTTACTCTTCCTCTCTTACTGTTTATCTTCTTTATTATCCTGCACTTTGCTCTCTTCCATGTATATAACCTTCCTCTTTTGTTACATTCCTCTTCTATTCCTTTCATCCTTCCCTTTAAAATAATATTGTTGATTTTGTTGTAAGTCCAAAGTCCTTATTTTCAGACCATTCGGCTCAACTATTTCCCAAGGTCCCTTTCTAACGCCCTTATCTTCCCTTTCTAACCCTACCCTCGTCCCAAACTGCCCTTGTCAACATTTTTCCTCTTTTCCCTGCTTCCCTTCTCATCCTCCCCCTGCTGTCGCTTTCTGTCACTTCTATTCCTGCTGCTGTCGGGGTTAAGCAGGGTTGTGGAGGCAGCGATAACGTCCCCAACGATTGCTCTTCGGAATATTGAGCTTCTTCGTGCCTTTGATAACTTCATCGCCCGTCGGAAGTAATTTCAGCCAGGCAACGACGCAGCCACCCCGCCAGCCGGTCGATCAGTCAGTCAGTCAGATAATCTCGTCCGGTTAGTCAGTCAGCCTTTCCCTTGCCTTCCCGTTTCTTTCCA
Source organism: Eriocheir sinensis (assembly GCF_024679095.1). Classification (NCBI taxonomy): domain Eukaryota; kingdom Metazoa; phylum Arthropoda; class Malacostraca; order Decapoda; family Varunidae; genus Eriocheir; species Eriocheir sinensis. The sequence continues at coordinate 2,683,618 of NC_066553.1, forward strand.
TCTCTTCCTCACCTCATTCTCCTCTCCCCTTTCTCCTCTCCCCGCCACCCAGTCAGTCAGTCAGTCAGTCGATTAGTCAGTCAGTCAGATAATCTCGTCCGGTTAGTCAGTCAGCCTTTCCCTTGCCTTCCCGTTTCTTTCCATCTCTTCCTCACCTCATTCTCCTCTCCCCTTTCTCCTCTCCCCGCCAGCCAGCCAGTCAGTCAGTCGGTCGATTAGTCAGTCAGTCAGATAATCAGTTTCTCGACCGGTTAGTCAGTCAGTCTCCCTTGCCTTCCCGTTTCTTTTCATCTCATTCTCCTCTCCCCTTTATCCTCTCCCCGCCAGCCAGTCAGTCAGTCGGTCGATCAGTCAATCAGATAATCAGTTTCTCGACCGGTTAGTCAGTCAGTGTTTCCCTTGCTTTCCCTTCCCTTTCCCTTCCTTCCTCATTCTCCTCTCCCCTTTCTCCTCTCCCCGCCAGCCAGTCAGTCAGTCGGTCGATCAGTCAGTCAGTCATAGTCAGTTTCTCGGCCGGTTAGTCAGTCAGTCTTTCCCTTCCCTTTCCCTTCCTCATCGCATTCTCCTTTCCCCTTTCTTTCCTACCTTCCCTTTCCTACCCTTCCCTTGGCAGTCAGTTCCTTGGTCGATCAGTCAAGTCAATCAGGTACTCAGTTTCTAGATCGGTCAGTCAGATAATCAGGCAGTCTGCTAGCAAGCCACCACAGTCAGTCAGTCACCCAACTACTCAGCCAGCCAGTCAGTCAATTAGTCAGCCAATCAGTCAGTCATAATTCAGATACTCAGTAAGCATGTAACCTAGACAGCCAGACAAATGCAAGCTAGTCAGTCTCAGCCAGTCAGTGAACTATCCAACTAGCCTGTCGCGTAGTCAGCTAGTTAGACAGTCACTTAGGGCAACCACAATGTAATCAATCAGTTAGTCAGTCAGCCAGTCAGTCAGTCAGCCAGCCCTCTATATTGTGGGTAAGTGAAGCCTGCATCATAGCCACCTCGTTGAAAGAGAGAGAGAGAGAGAGAGAGAGAGAGAACACAAGCCTTCGTCCCAAAATTTTCAGCATCAACTATCGCATTATGAAAAAAAAGAGGGAGAGGGAACCGAAAATAAAAGAAAGAAGGGAGGAATGAAGGACCAGGGCGCTGCTTCCTCCCCGACCAGTCAAGGCAGGCGACTCGTATATGTCAGTAATGATCGTAATAATAAATAGGAAAACAGTAACTCATGAAATAATAAAAAAAAATATGTTGATGGTATTAATAACAACCACAACAATAACCAAGAGAGAGAGAGATTTACATAGAAAATCAGACCACACAGATCCCTTGGTACAGACTAGGTGGCCTGTCCTTAAACCCAAGTGATTCTACATTAATGAGATGGCTCCAAAACGTTGCATTTCTACTCTAGTTAATATTAAATTCAAGAGAGAGAGAGAGAGAGAGATGGGGCTTTCCCTCCATGAGTTGAGAGAGGGGAGGAGGAAATGACCATTGAAGTAGTAATGGGAAGGAGGAGGGGGAGGAAATGGAGAGAAATGGGGGTGGAGGAGAATGAAAGGTCAAACAGGAGGAGGAAGAGGAGGGGGGACATGGAGAGGGGAGGTAAAGGTGACAGAATGGTAGAGGAGGAGGAGGAGGAGGAGGGCGGTGAAAAAAAGTACCCACCTATAAAATATTCAAAACTTTAAAATATTTTCCAGAGTGGAGAAAAAAAAAACTAAGTGCGTGTGAATGAGATCAAAGAGAGAGGGTTAGGAGGGTGGGAGGAAAGAGGTGGAGATGATAATTAAATGGAGAGAAAAGGGAGAGAAGGAGGAGGAGAGGCAGGGAGAGCTATTCTTTAGTTATGAGAGAGAGAGAGAGAGAGTTCTACCACTTACGACACACACACACACACACACACACACACACACACACGTCTAGAGAGAGAGAGAGAGAGTTCTACCACTTACGACACACACACACACACACGCACACACACACACACACACACACACACACACACACACACACACACACACACACACACACACACACACGTCCAGGTATTTCTTCACTTCCAAGAAAATTAATCCTTTCAAAACTGGGACAAAGAAGTTAATTAAAGTAGCAGCAGTAATAGTAATAGTAGTAGTAGTAGTAGTAGAAGGATGAAGAAAAATTAGCTCAGGAATGAAATATGTATAGGAAGAGCAGGTGGAGGAGAATTGAAGGAGGAGGAGGAGGAGGAAGAGAAGGTTAGTCATGCTGGATATTTAAACAGTCAAGTCAGGGAAGGGCGGTGGTAGTGGTGGTAGTGGTAGGGGTGGTGGTGGTGATATGTTCGTAGATTTGGTATAGGTCTCCTCCCCCACCCACCACCTCTCTCTCTCTCTC
>NC_066553.1:2695993-2700993 GCF_024679095.1 Eriocheir sinensis
CGTCTCTTTGTGTGTGTGTGTGTGTGTGTGTGTGTGTGTGTGTGTGTAGCCAGGGGAGAGCGAGAATGTTGCAAGATAGCCTACCCCCTTATCAGTGAATGTTGTGAGATAGCCTACCCCCTTATCAATGACTCAGCCTCCAATCAGTCGCCTGGCCAAGCATACTGTCATCAACCAATCATGCATTCTGATGAGTGTACACGGCGATAACACACACCAGAATATTAGTGTTGTATAGTTTATGTATTTTTGTGAGTGGCTTCAAGAGGGAGCTGAAGGTAACCACGAGGAGTGTTTTCATACAGAGATAGAGAAATAGTCTTAGAAGAAGAAAAATAGCCTCTTACCCTTTCCTTATTACTCACATTTGACTGCCTTTCGTAGAGGTTGTGGTGTTAGTATTTCCATGGGGGGGTAGTTTTATGAGCCTAGTGAGAGTTTGGCAAGGCATTCGTAAAGGTTGTTGTGTCAGTATTTCCATGGGAGGGTAATTTTATGAGCCTAGTGAGAGTTTGACAAGGCATTCGTAAAGGTTGTTGTGTTAGTATTTCCATGGGGGGGTAGTTTTATGAGCCTAGTGAGAGTTTGACAAGGCTTTCATAGAGGTTGTGGTGTTGGTATTTCCATGGGAGGGTAGTTTTAGGAGCCAAGGGATAGTTTGACAAGGCTTTCGAAGAGGTTGTTGTGTTAGAGAACAGACAAGACAGAGACAATTTGAGACAGAGAGGAGTTAAAGGGGGAGGAAAGGAAGGAAGGAGGAGATAGAGAAACGTTAAGTGATTGTATGTAGGAGAGAGGGAGGGAGGGAGACGGAAGATGAAATGGAAAAGAGAGGGATAGAAGAAGAGTAAAATAGTGGCTTCCAAAAGTTAATGTAGAAGAAGAAATGGCGTTGTAGAATCAGTAATAGGTGTATAAAAAATTTAGTAGTGTCTTGACGTGAGTTAGCAAAGGCGAGTATTGCAGAATAAGGCAGCGAAGAAAATTATATAATGTGAAGGCAAGAACGGTGTGTGTGTGTGTGTGTGTGTGTGTGTGTGTGTGTGTGGTTCAATGGCCGCTGGAATGTCTTAGCTGCTGTGTGAAGGAAAGAAAAAAGAATTATGTTAATCAGAAATATGAAAAAAAACATACTTCTATACATAGTCATATACACACACACATACGATAGACTTAGACATTAATACAGAAATACACGCAAATACATACATGGATTATTATTATTATTATTATTATTATTATTTTTACAAGAAAGGAGACAGCTCAAGGTCACTCAAAAAAAAGGAAACAATAATAAAAAAAAGCCCGCTTCTCGCTGCTCCTAAAAAGAAATACATACACATGCATACATGGATACATACATAGATAGATACATACAAACATACATAATAAAAAAAGAAAGAAAACTGAATATAGAAAACAGAAAACACGTAAATAAGTGAAGCCAACTCCATAGCTTCTGTAAAATGTAAACACACACACACACACACACACACACAAACACTGGACCTCCCCCACAATACAAACCCATCATGCAAATTTAACACCCCGCTCCCCTCTTCCTTCCCTCTCCTCCCCCGCCCCTCTTCCCTCCCTCTTCCCTTCCTCTCTTTTCCCTCTCCACCCCTCCCCTATACTCTTCCTCCTCCTTCTCCTCCCCTTTCGTTCCCTACCATTCTTCCCTCACCACCCTCCCTCACCCCTCCTTCCCCTTCTTCTCTTCCCCTCCTTCACCCCTCCACTTCACTTTCACCCCCTCCTCATTATCACCCCATCCCACCCTCACCACCCTACCTCTACCCCATATTTTATCTCCCCACCTCCACCTCCCACCCTCCCCCTCATTATACCCCTCCATTCTCTCCCCCCCCCCTTCCTTTACCTCCCTCCACACCCTCCCTTTGCCGTCCATATCTCCCCATTCACCCCAGCAATAATTTTCCTCCCTTCTCCCCTCCCCTTCCATTTCTCCTCCTCCTCCCCCTTTCCTCCTCCTCTCCCCTCGTTTAGGTAAATCTACGAATTCCATAACGTTCAAACTTTTTCCCCTGGTATTGTTTTTTTATTTTTTTCTATTTTTTATGGTTTTGTTTTGTTTTTCTTTCTTTATTTGTTGTTCGTTTGTTTGTTTGTTTGTTGTATAGTCGCCCTGAAATACTTCGTTTTGGTTGCTTTTTTTTTCTTGTCTATTTTTTTCTTAATTTACTTCCTCCTCTTCTTCCTCCTCTTCCTTCCTCTTGTGCCTCTCATGCTCCCCCTCTTCCTCTTCCTTGTCTTCTTCCTTCTCTCTCTCTCTCTCTCTCTCTCTCTCTCTCTCTCTCTCTCTCTCTCTCTCTCTCTCTCTCTCACACACACACACACACACACACACACAGACACACTCCTCCTCCTCCTCCTCCTCCTCCTCCTCTCTCGTATCTCCTCCCATTTTTCTCTCCTCCATTCAATCTTTTTCTCGCCTATCTCCTCCTCCTCCTCCTCCTCCTCCTCCTCCTCCTCCTTATCTTTCTCGTCTCTCTTCTCTTCCTCCTCCTCCTCCTCCTCTCCATATTGAATTTTCTTATTTGTATTGTAGTTGTTATTGTTGTTGTTTTTCTTGTTCGTCTCATACAGTGAAAAAAAGGAAATATATCCCTTGTCTTTCTCTTTCCCTAAAAAAACAAAAAGAAAAAAAAGAAAACCTCAGTAGTGAAGGTTATTGTTGTTATTACTACTTATTATACACTTATTTTTTACTTTACTTTACTTTTTTACTTTTAATTTTTACTTTTTTTTTTTTTCGTCTTAAAAGAATATATAAATGAATTATCCAACAGCTGTGCGTAAGGGAGGAAGGGATGAGTCATGTGTGTGTGTGTGTGTGTGTGTGTATATATGTGTGTGTGTGTGTGTGTGTCATGTGTGTGTGTGTGTGTGTGTGTGTGTGTGTGTGTGTGTGTGTGATAACCGATAGCCACACATTTTATTATTCTCCTTTTCGTTGTATTAATATTTTTGTTTTCTTTATTATTATTTATATTTATATTATTCGTTATTTATTTATTTATTTATTTATTCGTGGTGATATTTTTGTTTTCCTTACATATTATCCTTGTTGTTGTTCTTGTTCGTTCTTTTATTTAGTCACAATGTATATATTAAGAAAAATACGTTCCCCTTCTTACCCTCTCCTCTCCCCCCCCTTTCCCTCCCCTACCCCATCCCATCAACCCTCCCTTCCTCATCCCCTCTCCCCATCCACTATCCCTCCCCCTTTTTCCTCACCTCTTCCCCTCCTCATCCTCTTCCATCTCTCCCCCTCTCCCCTTCCTCCCCCTCCCTCTCCCTCTCCAACACCTCCAAAAAGAGTCAATATTTCTTCCGCATTCGTTCGGCAAAATTAAAAAAGTAAAAAGATAAAAAAAGAAAGATTACTCAACAGCTGTTTGCGTAATGAACGGGTGAGTCAGACGTGTGTGTGTGTGTGTGTGTGTGTGTGTGTGTGTGTGTGTGATCTCGTTCTGTACTCGCCTTCCCCAAATGAGAATGAAGGGAGAGGATGAGAGAAAAGGAGGAAGTGGAGAGAAAGAGAAAGAAGGGAGGGAGGAAGAAAGGAAAGAAGAAACAAAAGGAAGGCGTGAAAGAAAAAGAGGAAGGGGGAGAAAGCTATCAAGAAAATTAATAGGGGGAAGAAAAGAAGGGAGAGTTAAAGAGGAAAGGAAGAAAAGAAAAAGAGAAGGGGCTGAGTGAAAGCGAAAAAGGGGAAAAGAAGAGAAAGAAAAGAAAGGAGAGAGGAAGAAGGAAGAGAAAGGGGAGAGGAGAAATAACTTATGAGAGGGAGAAAGGAAAGGGAAGGAAGCAAAGTGGAAGAGAGAGAGAGAGAGAGAGAGAGAGAGAGAGAGAGAGAGAGAGAGAGAGATAGGAGGAAGGGAGGGACGGAGATAATGGAGAGATAGGAGGAAAGAGTGTGTCCCTGTGTGTGTGTGTGTGTGTGTGTGTGTGTGTGTGTGTTCCGCCGCTGAGCCCAAACTGCCACTCTTGCTCATCCCTCGGAATTTTATGCAAAAAAAAAAAAAAAAAAAATAGTATATACAAAAAAAAAAAAAAATTGAACATTGAAACACTTGCGTCCGTATTAAATAGTTTCGCTCCCATCAAAGAGAGAGAGAGAGAGAGAGAGAGAGAGAGAGAGAGAGAGAGAGGTAGAGAGGAAGGGAGGGAGGGCGTTATAGGGGATAGAATGAAAGGAAGGAATGGAGGAAAAGGAGAGAAAGAGGGAGGGAGGGAGAGAAAGATAGAGAGATGGATGGTAAGTTATATGATAGCGAGGGAGGGAAAAAAAAAAAGGGGGTATAGACAGGAGGAAAGAAGGACGGAAATTGGAGGGAAGAAGGGAGGAAAAGAAGGGAAAGGTGAAATGATAGGAAATAGGAAAGGATGGAGGCGTGAAATAATTGAAGGAAAGGAAGAAGAAAGAAAAAGGAGATAAAGGAGGGAGAGGAAAATAAATTCGAGGAAGGAAAGAAAAATAAAAAAAGGAAGGAAATGGGAGGAAACGAGGAGGGGAAATAGAAAGAGGAGGAAAGGAGGGAAGGGAAGATAAATGGGAAGAATAAGGAACTATAAAGAAGAAGAGAGAGAGAGAGAGAGAGAGAGAGAGAGAGAGAGAATGACAGGGATGAAGAAATACGAGAAGGGGAGAAAGGAGAGAAAGAATAAAAGAGATATGAAGGAAGGGAGGAAGGAGAAGGCGGGAAAGGAATAAAAAAGAGAAATATAAATGATGAAAAAATTAAAGGAAAGAAGAAAAGGAGAGAAACGAGAGTAAGGGAGAGAGAGAGAGAGAGAAAGTTAAGAAGGGGAAGAAAAGAAGAGAAGGAAAGAGAAATTTGGGAAGGGAGAGAAGGGAAAAGACAGGAATGGAAGGAAAGAAATTTGAGGGAGGGAAAGAAGGGAAAAAGACAGGAATTAAAGAAAAGCAGAGAAGGAAAGAGAAATTTGAGGAAGGGAGAAAGGGAAAA
>NC_066553.1:2705993-2810993 GCF_024679095.1 Eriocheir sinensis
CTTCCTTTTTTCCTTTTTATTATTTTCCTTTTCTTTCTTTCCTCCTTCAATCTTCCTTCCTTTTTTTTCCTTCCTTCCCTTCTTCCATCTTTATCATTTTTTTTTCGTTCCTTTCATTCTTTCCTTCTTCCTTCCTTCCTTTCCTCTTTTTCCTTCCCTTCTTTCATCCCTATTTTTTTCTTCCCTCCTGCTCTTCTTCCTTTCTTCCTCTCCTTCCTTCCTTCCTTCCCTTCCTTCCTTCCCTTCTTCCATCTTTATTATTTTTCCTTCGTTCCTTCCTTCCTCCTGCTCTTCTTCCTTTCTTCCTCTCCTTCCTTCCTTCCTTCCCTTCCTTCCTTCCCTTCTTCCATCTTTATTATTTTTTCTTCGTTCCTTTCATTCTTTCCTTCTTCCTTCCTTCCTTTCCTCTTTTTCCTTCCCTTCTTTCATCCTCATTCCTTATTCTTCTCCTTCCCTCCTCTTCTTCCTTCCTTTCCTTCCTTCCTTCCCTTCCTTCCTTCCCTTCTTCCATTCTTATTCTTTATTCTTCTCCTTCCCTCCTCTTCTTCCTTCCTTCCTTTCTTCCGTCAATTCCTTATTATTTCCCCTCCTCACCTCCTCCCTTCCCTCCCTCCCTCCCTCCATCTTTCCTCCCCAATTAGTTGACTTTTATTTCACTGGAGGTAACGATGACAAGGAGGAGGAGGAGGAGGAGGAGGAGGAGGAGGAACAAAAGGAGAAGAAAAGACCTGAAAATGAAGGAAAATATGATGACAAGTTTGAAGGAGAAGGAAGGAAGGAAAATAAAGAAAGGAGGAGGAAGAGAAAGGAAAGACAGTGAGGAAGAGAAAAAAGAAGAGGAATAGAGAGCAATATTAGAAAGAGAAAGTGGAGGAAAAGAAAGGAAGGGGAGGAGAGAAAACCAGAGAAGAATGAAAATAAGAAGGAAGAAGAGGAGGAAAAGGAAGAGGAAGAACAGAAGATGGAAGAAGAGGAAAATGATGAAAAGGGAGAAAATATGAGGAATGGAAAAAAAGAAAATGCAAAAGGAGGAGGAGGAAGAAGAAGAAGAAGAAGAGAAAAAGACGAAGAAAAGAAAGGAAAAGAAGAAAAAGATTAAAATAAAGAAGAAAAAACAGAACAAGAAGATAGGAGAGGAAAGTAGAAGGGAAAGAAGGGAGATAGCAAAGAGGGAAAAGAAAGAAAAGGAAGAAAATAACGAGAGACTTAGGTAAAAGAAAAAGAGAGGAGGAGGAGGAAGAGGCGAAAAAGAAGATAAAATAAAGAAAAAGAAGAATGGAAGAGAAAAATAATGAGAAAGGAGAAAATTTGAGGAATGGAAGAGGAAATACAGAAGAAGGAGGAGGAGGAGGAGGAAGAAGAAGAAGAAGAAGAAGAAGAAGAAGAAGACGGAGAAAATAAAATAAATGAAGAAAAAGATGAAAATAATAAAGAAGAAGAAGAGAGGAAAGTAGAAGGGAAAGAAGGGAGATAGCAAAGAGGGAAAAGAAAGAAAAAGAAGAAAATAACGAGATAAATAGAAGAAAAAGAGGAGGGAAGGAAAAGGAGGAGGAGGAGGAAGAAGAAGAAGCAAAAAAGAATAAAAGGAAGAAGAGGAAGATAATGAAAATGAATAAAAATGAAGAATAGGAGATCAAATACAGAAGGAGGAGGAGGAGGAGGAAGAAGAAGAAGAAGAAGAAGAAGAAGGATGGAGAAAAGAAAGGAAAAGAAAAAGAAGATAGGATAGAACGGAGATATCAGAGAGAGACTAAATTAGAGGATGAAAGACGATAAGGGAGATGAGATGAATGATGATGAAGGGAGAGGAAGAGGAAGTTAATAGGGAGGGAGGGAGAAGAATTGAATTACATGATTAAAGAGGAAGAAGAGGAAGAAGAGGAGGAGGAGAATAAAAAGAGATGAGTAGAGAAAATAAGAAGAGGAGGAGGAATAGAGAGTAATATTAGAAGGAGAGAAAGTGGAGGAAAAGAAAGGAAGGGGAAGAAGGGAAAATCAGAGAGGAATGAAAATGAAGGAAGAAGATAAGAAAGAGGAGGAAGAAAAAGACGAAGAAGGGAAGAGAAGAGAAAATATTAATAATGAAGAAGAAGAGAAAGAAAAGGAGAAAAACGAGAATGAGAAGAAAAAAAAAAAGAGGAGAAAGAAAATTGAAAAAACGAAAGTAAGAAAAGAAAAAAAAAGGAAAAATTAACGAAAACGAGAATGAGGAGGAAAAGAAGGAAGAAAAAGAAGAGGAAGAGGAGGAGGAGGAAGATAAAGAAGAGGAGGAAAAAAAGAAAATTGAAAAACAAAAAGTTAGAAAGAAAAAAAGAAGGAAAGCGAGCGAGCGAGAGAGAGAGAGAGAGAGAGAGAGAGAGAGAGAGAGAGAGAGAGAGGGGGGGGACTTACAAAAACCTCTTACTTAATACACATTCCGACAATCCCACTTATCTATATTAAATCCCGCCAGCTTGTTTGTTTTCTCTCGCTTTAGATAAATATAAAAGATAAATAAGAATCACTGAAGGTCGCTGTTGGAGTCGGAAAGAAAACAACAACTGCATATTTAGTTTTTATAGTAAGAAGAAAAAGAGAGAAGGAGGAAAAGAATGGAGGAATTTGATAAGGAAGGAAGAGATGAAGGAGGAGTAGAAGAGAAAACAGTGGAATCTTTATTTTTTTAGAGTAAGCAGAAAAAGAGAGAAAGAGGAAAAGAATGGAGGAATTTGATAAAGAAGGAAGAGATGAAGGAATAGTAGAAGAGAAAACAGTGGGATCTTTATTTTTTTATAGTAAGCAGAAAAAGAGAAAGAGGAAAAGAATGGAGGAATTTGATAAAGAAGGAAGAGATAAGTGAAAGATTAGAGAAAGATAAGTGAAAATTGAGAGAAAAAATATAAATGGAAGATTCAAGTATAAAAAAAAATAGAGAATTGTTTGCTTGAAAAAAAAAATGATAGGTTGAGAAATTAGGAAAACCAGAACACACACACACACACACACACACACACACACACACACACACACACACACACACACACACACACACACACAGAAACTACCTTCACCATCACGTCTAACACAATAGCTATGTTGTTTTTGTTGTTGTTGATGACTAATTATTGTTTTTTTCTGTCTTTTCAGGTAAGTTGGAGTGTGCGTGCAAGTGTGTGACGTCACGAGTCAGGTAAACACACACACACACACACACACACACACACACACACACACACACACACACAAACACACACACCTTACCCTTCGACCCCCAACCACTTGTAAAAAAAAAAAAAAAAAAAACGTTTCTGAATACAAAGAGGACGACCACAAAAAAGTTATCCCTACTTCTACTACTACTACTTCTACTACTACTACTTATACTACTACTACTACTACTATTGATGATGATGATGACCAATGACAGCCAATACATTTCTTCTCCACGGAGGACGAGAAACCAATCACATATGGAAGAGGAGGAGGAGGGGGAAGAAGAAGGCTCATCCATCAAGCTGACCGCCTCCATACACCAGGAAGGAGAAAGAAAGGGAGAAGGAAGAGGAGGAGGAGGAGGAGGAGGAGGAGGAGGAGGAGGAGGAGAAGCGGGAAGAGAACTTATCTATCACGCTAGATTAAAGGTGTTATACAAAGGAGAGGAGGAGGAGGAAGAGGAGGAGGAGGAGGAGGAGGAAGGCGTAGGTATAAGATAGAAGATGATGGTGGTGGTGGTGGTGGTGGAAGAGGAGGAGGAAGAAGAACAAGAAGAAGAAGAGGAGGAGGAGGAAGAGAGGTGAGAGAGGAAGTGTCAGAACGATGAGGAAGTGATTCGTAAAGAGGAGAAGAAGAAGAAGAAGAAGAAGATAAAGAAGAGGAGGAAGAAGAAGTTGATTGAGGAAGTGACACAGGAGGAGAAGAAGAAGAAGAAGAGGAGGAGGAGGTGGAAGACGAAGGAAAGGAAGAGAAGAAAGAGGGAGATGAAGAGGAGGAGGAGGAGGAGGAGAAACAAGATAACAGAGAAAGTGACAGAAGGAGGAGGAGGAGGAGGAGGGGAAGGAAGACGAAGAAGAAGAAGAGGAAGAGGAGGAGGAGGAGGAGGAGGAGGAGGAGTATAATTCATGCCAAGAGGAGTAAGCGAAGGAGGTTAAATTAAAGGAGATAGTAGAGGAGGAGGAGGAAGAAGAAGAGGAGGAGGAGGAGGAGGAAGAAGAAGAGGAGGAGGAATACATAGGAGGAGGAAGAAGAAGAAGAAGAGGAGGAGGAGGATGAATTACAGGTGGAGGAAGAGGTATTTAAAGAGCGAAATGAAGACGAATTGAGAGGAGGAGGAGGAGGAAGAAGAAGAAGAAGAGGAGGAGGAGGAGGAGGAAAACTGTAAAAGGAAGAAGTTAAAGAAGACATAACACGATGAGAGAGAGAGAGAGAGAGAGAGATTTCCAGTTGAATTAGCTTGGTTAAAGATAGTTTGAATTAAGAGGAGAGGAAGACCATAATCACTCCTCCTCTTCCTCTTCCTCCTCCTCTTCTTCCTCTTTTTCTTTTTTTTTTGCATATTTTTCTTAATTTTTTTCCTATCATTTCGTTGTCTTCTTCTTCTTCTTCTTCTTCTTCTTTGTCTTATTATTGTTCCTTTGTTCCTCTTCTTTATTATTTTTTTCTCCATATTTTTTATGCTTATTCTTCCTCCATTTCTCTTTTTCCTCTTCTTTTTCTTCTTCCTCTTCTTCCTCCTCTTCTTTGTTGTCTTCTCTTCCTTCCTATTTCAAGTTATTCCTATTCCTCCTCTTCTTCATTCTCCTCTTCTTCTTCCTCCTCTTCTTCCTCCTCCTCTTCCTCTTCCTCGCTTTCTCCATGTTATTTCAGTTAATTTATTCATTGCATTCGTGTTTTAAGGAACGATGTGTCATCTCTCTCTCTCTCTCTCTCTCTCTCTCTCTCTCTCTCTCTCTCTCTCTCTCTCCTATCCTCTCCTCCGTCCCTTACTCTTTTCCTCTTCTTTTTCTTTTTTTTCCCTTTTATCACATTTTCTTCCCTATTCGCCTTTTTTTTTTCATCTCCTCCTCTTCTTCTTTCTCTTTATCACCTCCTCCTCCTCCTCCTCTTCTTCCTCTTCTTCCTCTTCCTCTCTACGCCTTTTCCGCCATTTCCTCCTCTTCCTTCCTCTTTCTTTTCCCCTCTCTCCTTTCCTCCTTTCTCTCCTCTATCTCTTCTCTCCTTCCTTTTATCTCTCCTTTCCTTCTCTCCCTTCCCCTCTTCTCTCCCTCTCATCTTCTATCCTCTCTCTTGCCTCCCTCTTTCTTCCTCTTTCTCCTTCCTTCCTTTCTCTCCTCTCCTTCCTTCCTTCTTCCCTTCCTCTCCCCCTTCTTCCTTTCCTTCTTTCCTTCCCTCCTTTTCCCTCCCTTTTTCCCTTACTCTTCTGCCTTTCTTTCTCTGCTTCCCTCCTTCCTTCCTTCCTCCCTTCCTTCTTCCCTTTCTCTCCCCCCTTCTTTCCTTCTTTCCTTCCCTCCTTTTCTCTCTTTTCTGCTTCCCTCCTTCCTTTCCTCCCCCTCCTCCTCCCTTCCTTCCCCTTCTTCCCTTCCCTTCCTTCCCCTCCTTCCTTTCCTCCTCCTCCTCCTCCTCCCTCTCTGTTAATGATATTGAACACTCGGCGTCTTTTTTATCGCCTTTAAAGTTCGACCTTCTATCCTTACATTGCCTCCTCTTCCTCCTCCTCCTCCTCCTCCTCCTCCTCCTCCTCCTCCTCTTCAGCTGTCGGTCGTCTTCTCAGCTTGAGTGCTACTGTTCTCCCATTCTTTGCTTTTTTTTTTTACCTCTCTTTTTTTTCTTCTTTTTCTTCCTCCTTTTCCATCGCTCCTCCTCCTCCTCCTCCTCCTTTTCCTTATTTTATTTATTTTGTTTTTGTTTTCTTCGTTTTCCTCTTCGTTTTACACTTTCTGAATCTCGTTAGTCTTATTTCTTTTATTTTTCTTTCCTTTTTTTTCTTCCTTCCTTCTTTACTCTTCTTTTTTCATCCCTTCCTTTCTTTTTCCTTTTTTTCTTCCTTCCTTCTTTACTCTCTTTTTCCTTTTTTTCCTTCCTTCCTTCTTTACTCTTTCTTTTTTCCATCCCTTTCTTTTTCCTTTTTTTCTTCCTTCCTTCTTTACTCTTTTTCCTTTTTTTCCTTCCTTCCTTCTTTACTCTCTTTTTCCTTTTTTTTCTTCCTTCCTTCTTTACTCTCTTTTTCCTTTTTTTTCTTCCTTCCTTCTTTACTCTCTTTTTTCCATCCCTTTCTTTCTTTTTCCTTTTTTTTCTTCCTTCTTTACTCTTTTTCCTTTTTTTCCTTCCTTCCTTCTTTACTCTCTTTTTTCCATCCCTTTCTTTCTTTTTCCTTTTTTTCTTCCTTCCTTCTTTACTCTTTTTCCTTTTTTTTCTTCCTTCTTTACTCTCTTTTGTCCATCCCTTTCTTTCTTTTTCCTTTTTTTCTTCCTTCCTTCTTTACTCTTTCTTTTTTCCATCCCTTCCTTTCTTTTTCCTTTTTTTTCTTCCTTCTTTACTCTCTTTTTCCTTTTTTTCCTTCCTTCCTTCTTTACTCTCTTTTTTCCATCCCTTCCTTTCTTTTTCTTTTTTTCTTCCTTCTCTACCATCTTCCTTTTTTCATCCCTTCCTCTTTATTTTCCTATTTTTTTCACTTTCCTTTTATTCTTCTTTACTTATTCTTCTTTTACTCCTATTCATCTTTCTCCGTCCTATTTTATTTGTTTCATTTTCCTTCTGTTTCTTCTTCTTCCTTCTTTAATATTTTCTTCCACTTATTTATTCTCTGCCTGATATTCTGTTTTGTTTTCCTTTTTTTTATTCTTCCTTCTTTATCATCTCTTCCTAATTTTCCTCTTCAGTTTCCATTTCCGCCTCCTTCTCTACTTCAGTCTTTTCTTTGTTTTGCTTTCCTTTTTTTTTGTTCTTTATCGTCTTTTCCTAATTTTCCTCTTCAGCGTCCATTCCCGCCTCCTTCTCTGGTTCAGTCATTTAAGTTCATGTTATTTCCCAGCTCATTTTCCTCGTTGACTTTTCCTTCCTTCTTTCCTTCTCTTGCTTTCCTCACTCCCTCGCTCCTCTCTTCCCCTCTTTTCCCTCCTTCTTCCCTTCCCTTGCTCTCCTCTCTTCCCCTCTTTTCCCTCCTTCTTCCCTTCCCTTGCTCTCCTCACTCCCTCGCTCCTCTCTCTTTTTCCCTCTTTCCTTCCTTCTTCCCTTCCCTTGCTTTCCTCACTCCCTCGCTCCTCTCTTCCCCTCTTTTCCCTCCTTCTTTCCTTCCCTTGCTCTCCTCACTCCCTCGCTCCTCTCTCTTTCCCTCTTTCCTTCCTTCTTCCCTTCCCTTGCTCTCCTCACTCCCTCGCTCCTCTCTTTCCCTCTTTCCTTCCTTCTTCCTTTCCCTTGCTTTCCTCACTCCCTCGCTCCTCTCTCTTTCCCTCTTTCCTTCCTTCTTCCCTTCCCTTGCTCTCCTCACTCCCTCGCTCCTCTCTCTTTCCCCCTTTCCTTCCTTCTTCCCTTCTCTTGCTTTCCTCACTCCCTTGCTCCTCTCTTCCCCTCTTTTCCCTCCTTCCTTCCCTTCCCTTGCTCTCCTCACTCCCTCGCTCCTCTCTTTTTTTTCCTCTTTCCTTCCTTCTTTCATTCTCTTGCTTTCCTCACTCCCTGCTCCTCTCTCCCTCTTTCCTTCCTTCTTTCCTTCCCTTGCTTTCCTCACTCCCTCGCTCCTCTCTTTCCCTCCTTCCTTCCTTCCCTTATCGAGGCGTCATGGGTCACTGGAACAAGCATCCCGCAAGAGCCCAGTCAGTGCGAGAACAACTTGACGAGACTCACTTATAAATCGGATCATTCGTAGTTACTATCTGATAACAATAGTTGATTAATATACGATTAGAACGAAAAACAACAGTGTAATTTTTTTTTTATCAAGAAAATAGAAGAAAAAAAAAAAGGGGGATCAATATGAAGGTGAAGAAAATGAAGTGAAAATGATACATAAACACATCAACTCTTTTTTTCTTCCTCCTCTTCCTCTTATTTCTTCTCCTCCTCTTCCTCCTCCTCCTTCCATTCATACCTATCTTTTTCATACTCTTCTGCTTCCTCCTTCTCTTCTTCCTCTTTCCCCTCCTTCTCTTCCTCTTATTTCTTCTCCTCCTCTTCCTCCTCCTTTCACTCATACCTATCCTTTTCATACTCTTCTGCTTCCTCCTTCTCTTCTTCCTCTTTCCCCTCCTTCTCTTCCTCCTCCTCTTCCTTCTGGTGTTCCCTCCCTTTTTTTTTCCCCTATATCACTCCTCCTCCTCCTCCTACCTCTTCTCCATTCCCTCCACGTTTCTCCTCCTCCTCCTCCTCTTCCTCTTCCTCTTCCTCCTCCACCATATGTCTCCCCAGAGTTGTTTAAAGGTTTGCTCGTGAAGAAGGAGAAAGGAATGAGGAGGAGGAGGAGATGGAAGAGGAAGAGGAGGAGGAGGAGGGAAGATAGAATGATGGAGACTGACATTTCTTCGTTTTTCCATCACTCTTTCCTTCAATTGCATCCTCCTCCTCTTCCTCCTCCTCCTCCTCCTCCTCCTGAAGATCACCCACATGCCATCCATCGTCACTCACTTGGATTGTAGCGTCTTTCACGTGAAGCACCAGAGGAGGGGGTGGGGGAAGAGGAGGAAGGGGAGGAGAAAGAGAGAGAGGGAGGGGGTGAGGAAGGAAAGCAAGAGGGGAGAAGAAGGGAGAGAGGGGAGAGCAAGAGGGAGGGGGAGAAGGTGAACAGGAGGGTAGGGGGGAGGGAAGGGGAGACAGCTTCGTAAAGGGGGAAGGGAAAGGGTTAAACTGCAGGAGGGGAAGGGGAGAGAAATAGGAGGGGAGGCGAGGGAGGGGGAGGAAAGGGGAGGGGGTTAGACAGCAGGGAGGGGAAAAGGGGGGAGGGAAACAGCAGGAGAGGGGGAGAGAGGGGAAGAAACAGCAGGAGTCAGAGGGTAAAATCGTGTTTCCCCAAAAAATACGAAAATAAAAGTCTGCTTCCATCAACTCAAGAAGAGGAGGAGGAGGAGGAGGAGGAGGAAGAAAGAAAGTTGAACAGGAAGACAAAGAAAACGAGAACAGGATAGGGAAGAAAAAAAAGTGAAAACGAGAAATAAATGTAGCTTTACAATCTTTCTCTCTCTCTCTCTCTCTCTCTCTCTCTCTCTCTCTCTATCTCTCTCTCTCTCCATCCATCTCCGTCTTCACCCTCCCCCTCCCTACCCAAGTCCAACTTATTTCCTCTTTAATTCTCTCTCTCTCTCTCTCTCTCTCTCTCTCTCTCTCTCTCTCTCTCTCTCTCTCTCTCTCTCTCGTAAAGGGAAACAATTCGTAGTTTTCATTATTGACGTTTAGAAGAGAGAGAGAGATTCAGGTGTTAGGCTTAAACCGGAAGATGTTCAATACATGTAGTGGGGAGAAGAGGAGAGGAAGAGGAGGAAGAAGAAGAGGAGGAGGAGGAGGAGGAGGAGGAGGAGGAGGGCACATTGAGGAGAGGAGGTAGATCAGAAAAGTGGAGGAAATGACGGTTGAAGAGGAAAGATATGGCGGGGGAAGGAGACATTTGAAGAGGAGGAGGAGACAGAGGGGAGATGAGAGCTCGATGGAAAGAGAGAGAGAGAGAGAGAGAGAGAGAGAGAGAGAGAGAGAGAGAGAGAGAGAGAGAGAGGATGTTGTTGAATAGATACAAGGACAGACAGACAGAGTGACAGATTACCAAGAGTTACAAAAAGAAAACGCTACCCTTAAGGAGAGTGTAATATTAGGCTCCAGAAACCACTGAATGCCAACCAAGACCATATAGAAGGACATCGTAGTAATATAGATAAAACGCACCGTACCTTATAAGACTTAATTAAACAAGGCAAACTATAAATATGTAAATAGATTGAAAATGGGGAAGTAGAGATAATAAATGATAATAAGTGAAGAAACAGTAATAAGTTTGAATTCATAAACAAAGCAAACTGTAAATGTATGAATGGATTAGCAAAGGCGAGTGAATAAACAAACCTTCCTTGAAAACTCCTGCAACAAGTTATGATAAATGCAAGGCCGGGAATGAATCACCAGGCCTGCAGAAGGGAACATGGAGGCGTTTCGAATCCTGCAAAAATAAACAAGAGACGAACGTAAAGAATTCAGAAAGGGTCGACACGGAAAGGAAAAAAAATAAATGAAAATATAAAAATAAAATAATAAACCGATATAAATACGAACGAAAAGATAAATTTGAAGTGGGCGTTAAATTAAATAAAAAATTAAAATCGCAAAATATATAAAAATAACAGCTTTTGAGAGAGAGAACAACCCAAACACGTCTGCCCAGGAGGCTGTTATTTCTGATTATAATTTTTTAAGTATTCGTCAGATTATTAGCAGAACACAAATAATTTTCCCTAATATTCGAATATGATTGAGAATACTTTGGTTTCTATTAATTATTACATAAATACGATCACTCCATTCCTGATAGTAGTAGTAGTAGTAGTAGTAGTAGTAGTAGTAGTAAAAGAAGAAGCGGAAGAACAGGGACAAGAAAAGGAAGAATAAGTACAAAATGAAGAAAAGCACAATGATGACCCGAAACTGAAGACAGACTGAGGAAGGATGAACCGACCAACCCAACTCTCCGTACTGAATGACCGGACGAGGAGACGAAGCGTTCTGAGACACCCGGCGGCCAGTAGTAAAAGAAGAAGCAGAAGAACAAGGAATAAGAAAGGGAAGAATAAGTAGAAAATGAAGAAAAGCACAATGATGACCCGAAACTTAAACGACAGACAAGAGGAGGGATGACCCATTAGGTGAACCCGCCCAAGCCAACTCTCCGTACTGAACGACCGGACGAGGAGACGAACCATTCTGAGACATCCGGCGGTCGTTCTGAAACCCGGCCGACGCGTGTATGCATTTCCAGATCACAAGGATGGCCGGTGATTGACGGACGGACTTGCGGACGGGCGGACGAACGGACGGAAAGATTTATATGTTGTTTGTCGTTTTCTTTTCCTCTTTTGTTGTTTTGTTGTGTTTACTGTTCTCTCTCTCTCTCTCTCTCTCTCTCTCTCTCTCTCTCTCTCTCTCTCTCTCTCTCTCCTATATTTCTTTTTCTTTTTTTACGAGTCGTTGATTAAAACCGAGATTCTGTGTGTGTGTGTGTGTGTGTGTGTGTGTGTGTGTTTTCGTAAGACTTTTAATCATAGTCGAAAAACACACACACACACACACACACGGCCCCCTCACGAAAACTTACACATTCTCCTCCTCTTCCTCCTCCTCCTCCTCTTCTCTTCCACATGTCTCCTCCGAGGGTCTTGTTACTAGTTGTTTTAAAGTGTTTCTTGTGAAGGAGGAAGAGGGTGAGGAGGAGGAGGAGGAGGAAGAAGAAGAGGAGGATTAAAGTGACTGACATTTCTCCTTTTTTCCATCACTTTTCCCTTCACCTACAAAGCTCCTCTTCCTCCTCCTCTCTCTCTCTCTCTCTCTCTCTCTCTCTCTCTCTCTCTCTCTCTCTCTCTCTCTCTCTCTCTCTCCAATTTCCCTCCTCCTCCCCCCCCCCCTCCTCAGTCGGATCAATAGGCTCTGATTTTCCTCCCCGCCAGGATGGAGGAGGAGGAAGAGGAGGAGGAGGAAAGGTTTGGGTAAGATCGTGATGTTGATGAGGAGGAGGAAGAGGAAAAAAAGAGGAGATTGAGGTGAAAGAGGAAGAGGTGAGAGAAGGAGGAGGAGGAAGAAGAGGAAGAAGAAACAGAAACCAGTAAATGAAAACTAAAAATCGGGAGAAATAATATGTTGGAAGAGAGAGAGAGAGAGAGAGAGAGAGAGAGAGAGAGAGAGAGTTATAATCATGACCTTAATGAATGACATAATCTGTTTAATGTGTGTGTGTGTGTGTGTGTGGTCCCGCAATCATTATTATTATTATTATTATTATTATTATTATTATTATTAGCCTATTAGATCCCTTACCTTTCATGTGGGATTAGATATACATGGACAGACTGGTAATGAGCCCCCACTACCACCATCACCACTACCATCACCACCACCGCTCCGGTAGCTCAATCGGCGAGAGCACCGCGCTGCAAGGCTTCACGGCCAAACAGGCGGAGGTTCGAGCCCCGCTCAGGCCGGATTCTTTCCATTGACTAGGAGTGGTTACAGTCCCCCCCCTTGAGCAATGGGGATGGGGTGTGTGGTGTGTGAGGTCTTGGCAGTACCCAGAGATCGACGATGATAAGCATGCACTTGCTCGTGTCGGGAGGGTCCAACTTTTGATCAGGCCGTGGTGAATTACACACACACACACACACACACACACACACACACACACACACTTTCCTGGAACACACTCCTCAAAATGGGTCACCACTACTGCAGCTGAGGCGAGGGACAAAATTAGGTCACCGCTGATACTATGACTACACGTTAACTGTTATGTTGATAGTGTTGTTTTTCTTATTGTTGTGGTTGTTGTTGTTGTTGTGTATCATTTTCCTCCGTCCTGTTTTCATCTTTTTTTTTTTTTTTTTTTTTATTCATATTCTTTTTTTTCTTAGTTGTTTTGTTTCTCATCATCTTACTGCTACTGTTTTTTTTTTTTTTTTTATTTTTTTTTATTTACAGCAGTAGTTGTAGTAGTAGTAGTAGTTGTAGTAGTAGTAGTTTTTATAATTGCTGTTCTCATTCATCTTCATCATCATCTTTCTCCTTCCTGATTTGTTCTTCCTTTTTATTCCTCTTGTTATTGTTCTTCATCATCTTGCTAACCTTCCTCTTTCCTCTTTTTTCCTTCCTTTTTTTCTTCTTCCTCTATTTATTTGTAGTTGTAGTAGTAGTAGTAGTAGTGGTAGTAGTAGTGGTAGTAGTAGTGGTAGTAGTAGTAGTAGTAGTAGTAGTAGTAGTAGTAGTAGTAGTAGTAGTGGTAGTAGTAGTGGTAGTAGTAGTTGTAGTAGTAGTAGTAGCGGAAAAAAGTTACGGAAGAGAGATTCGTAAAGTTTCTTCATTATAACAAGCCGAGTACTCTTCCTCCTCCTCCTCCTCCTCGTCGTCATCATTATCATCATCATTTAGAGCTTCGGCGTAAAAGTTGTAGTAGAAAAAGACGGAGTGACTCTCTCTCTCTCTCTCTCTCTCTCTCTCTCTCTCTCTCTCTCTCTCTCTCCACACCGTGCCTCTCTTCCCTCCACTTGTTCCCTTATCTTCATCCCTCCTCCTCCTCCTCCTCCTCTATGCAGCAGACTTTGTTGGGCTTTCGCTTGATAAGGAAGAGGAGGAGGAGGATGAAGAGGAGGAGAAGGAGAAGGAGGAGGAAAGGAATAGATGATTAATAGCATAAATAGGATTAGAACACAGAGAGAGAGAGAGAGAAGGGCGTCAGCAAAATCGAGTCTTGTCAATATGAAAGATCTGACTCGGGTGCAAGAAGAGGAGGAGGAGGAGGGGGAGGAAGAGGAGGAGGAAGATGAAGAAATGAACGGAATAGAGTGGAGAGGATGCAGCTGGAGATAAGGAAGAGGGGGAGGAGGAGGAGGAGGAGGAAGGGAGATGAGCCGGAACGAGAGGGATGCTGCAGAAGGAGGATATGCTGAGTGAGGAGGAGGAGGAAGAAGAAGAGGAGGAGGAGGAAGAAGAGGAAGGAATGGAAGTGATATATTGGAAAAGAAATGTTTGAGGTGATATTTTTTTCCCTGACACACACACACACACACACACACACACACACACACACACACACGCACGCACGCACGCACGCACGCACGCACGCACACAGACGAGAGACAAAACTTTACTACTTGTATCACTCTCTTGCTTCCTCCTCCTCCTCCTCTTCCTCCTCTTCCTTATCTTTCTTTCTCCTTTCTCTTTCTTCTTTCTTTATTCCTCCTTTCATTCTTGCTTCTTCTCTTTATTTACCTTTTCTCATTTTCCTCCTTTTCACTTTCTCCTCCTCCTCCTCCTTATTCTTATCTTTCCTTCTCCTTATTTCTCTTTCTTTCTTTCTTTCTTTCTTTCCGTTCCTGCTTCCTCTCTCTTCTTACTCACCTCTCCTACTTTCTCTTCTTTTCTTTTTACTTTCTCCTCATTTTTATCTTCCTTTCTCTTCCCTCTCCTTTCTAGTTCCCTTTCCTCTCCTCTCTTCGTTCCTTCCTGTTATTTTCATCTTCTCCGTCTCTTCCCTTTTCACTCTTCTTTCCTGTTCTTCTTTACCTCTTTTTCTGATTCCATTCTTCATCTCTTTTTTTTTCTTTATTTATTCCGTCGTCTCTTCCCTCTATTCCCTTCTGACTTTCTCCTTTCGTTTTTTGTTTGTTTTTTCATTTAATTTATCTTCCTTTATTTTCCTCCTCTTCCCCAGTTGATTGAGAGAGAGAGAGAGAGAGAGAGAGAGAGAGAGAGAGAGGAAACGAGGGATAGTTTATCTTACGTCAAGGGTGGTGTTGGCGACATTAGTTGACCTAGAAGTAGTAGTAGTAGTAGTAGTAGTAGTAGTAGTAGTGGTAGTAGTAGTAATATCATACCTATAAAACTACTACTACTACTACTAATAATAATAATAATAATAATAATAATAATAATAATAATAATAATAATACCAACAACACCCAACACTTCCACCACTAACATGACACAATCTCAACATCAATTTAATAACAAGACAATAAGAATAACAACAAATGACAATGAATATAATTACACTAGAAATAACACCACTAATTACCACACAATAACAGCTCCCCTTCACCCTCTTCATCATCTCCCTTCCTATAATCACACTCTGTCTGGGGGTTTGGGTAGCATGCATCTCCCTTCTCCTATATTGTTTACTTGCATCAATAAACAATCAATCATCAATCCTAATCGTCCCATCCTCGTTATTGCAGTGTCGGAGATGGCGTCGGAGCCCACTAGCCCCTCCACCCCAACCACACCCTCCTCGCCCGCGGATGACGCCGAGGCAACCAAGGAGTGGCTTGAGACCATCTTGGAGGCCTACCACCGCTCCCTGGTACCTGACGAGGAGCCCGATGTGGAGGTGTGTGTGTGTGTGTGTGTCAGGGAAAAAAATATCACCTCAGACATTTCTTTTCCAATATATCACTTCCATTCCTTCTCCTCCTCCTCCTCTTCTTAATTCTTCTTCCTCCTCTTTCTTTTTGTGAGGCGACCACACAACTTCAGCATATTCAAGTTTTGGTCATATCAGTGCTGTTATTATTTTCTTCATCATTTCCTTGTCTATATAATGGAATGATACCCTTATATTTTGCATCATCCTGTAGGTTTCTCCAAATAGCTTGCTTATATATGTGTGTGTGTGTGTGTGTGTGTGTGTGTGTGTGTGTGTGTGTGTGTGTCTACTGCAACACTCCCTACCACTCCAAAGCCCTGTCCCTTCTGTTGTTCATTTTGTAGGTTAGGTTAAGTTAGGTTAGGTTATCACTTATCATTTTCTAGTTTTCTTTTCCTCTCTTCGTTTCTTCATGTCATTTTAATCTCCGTCTCTTCCCTTTTCACTTCTCATTTTCTAGTTCCTTTTCCTCTCTTCGTTTCTTCATGTCATTTTAATCTCCGTCTCTTCCCTTTTCACTTCTCATTTTCTAGTTCCTTTTCCTATCTTCGTTTCTTCCTGTTATTTTAATCTCCTCCGTCCCTTCCCTTTTCACTATTCATTTTCTAGTTCCTTTTCCTGTCTTCGTTTCTCCCTGTTATTTTAATCTCCGTCTCTTCCCTTTTCTCTTCTCATTTTCTAGTTCCTTTTCCTCTCTTCGGTCCTTCCTGTCATTTTAATCTCCGTCTCTTCCCTTTTCACTTCTCATTTTCTAGTTCCTTTTCCTATCTTCGTTTCTTCCTGTTATTTTAATCTCCTCCGTCCCTTCCCTTTTCACTATTCATTTTCTAGTTCCTTTTCCTCTCTTCGTTTCTCCCTGTTATTTTAATCTCCGTCTCTTCCCTTTTCTCTTCTCATTTTCTAGTTCCTTTTCCTCTCTTCGGTCCTTCCTGTTATTTTAATCTCCGTTTCTTCCCTTTTCACTTCTCATTTTCTAGTTCCTTTTCCTCTCTTCGTTCCTTCCTGTTATTTTCATCTCCGTCTCTTCCCTTTTCACTTCCCATTTCTAGTTCCTTTTCCTCTCTTCGTTTCTTCCTGTTATTTTAATCTCCTCCGTCTCTTCCCTTTTCACTTCTCATTTTCTAGTTTCTTTTCCTCTCTTCGTTTCTTCCTGTTATTTTAATCTCCTCCGTCTCTTCCCTTCTCATTTTCTAGTTCCTTTTCCTCTCTTCGTTTCTTCCTGTTATTTTAATCTCCTCCGTCCCTTCCCTTTTCACTTCTCATTTTCTAGTTCCTTTTCCTGTCTTCGTTTCTTCCTGTTATTTTAATCTCCTCCGTCCCTTCCCTTTTCACTTCTCATTTTCTAGTTCCTTTTCCTGTCTTCGTTTCTTCCTGTTATTTTAATCTCCGTCTCTTCCCTTTTCACTCTTCTTTCCTGATACTAAAACTCGGTTGCCTATTTTTAGACGCTTCCGCTTCTAACACAAACTACTTCCAAAAGCCAAATAGGAGATTAAATTGGGTTTTCATGAGTTTTTTTTCACGTTCATGGTACAGAAGAAGGGTCAAACTACCACCACCCAGGGTTATTAATCTGCCCCTGGAAATGCCCACAGCTCCTATGAAAGCCTTGTCAAATATGTGAGCTTGTACGCCGAAGTCTTTAATTTCCTTACTGATTTTATTTTTTTCTTCATTTGTTTTCCTTTCTCTCTTTCACTCCTTTTTCTCTTTTTTTTGTCTTCTCTTCACCTCTATTGTATATTTTATTATTTTCGTTTCCTTTCTTTCATCGCAAAACAATCTCTCTCTCTCTCTCTCTCTCTCTCTCTCTCTCTCTCTCTCACCATTGTTCAAGTGGTACAAGGGTCGTATTTTAAAACATTTCATCCCCCAAGTTCACATATTTGACATGGCTTTCGTAGGAGCTGTAGGCCTTTCCAGGGGTAGTTTTATGACCCTGGTGGTAGTTTGACCCTTCCTCTGTGCCATGAACCTTAAAAAACACTCATGAAAACCCGATTGATCCCCTCTTTGACCCTTCCTTCAACTAACCTCACTAAACTATTAACCAAACTATTGATTAAAAAAAGACCCTGAGATTCCTTCTTTAACTAACCTTACCAAACTATCCATCACTGTCCAGATCCCTTATGCAAGAGTTAACTATATAGCATCTTCATTCTTTCATCCCTCACAATGTAAACTCCGAAACAATCTTCCTTCGATGGTGTCTTAATATACAGCCCTAATTTCACCCTCCATCAGCTTGGGGAGTGGAGCGTCAAGCCTGCCACGGACGAGCGCGAGGGGTATCTGTCCGAGCAGCTGTCCTTAGGCGTCACGTACACGGCGTCGGGGCGGCCCTTCCACGCGCACCTCCTGGCTAAGCTCCTGCCCACCGACCCCTTCAACCGAGCCTTCGTCATCGAGTCCCGCTTCGACCTGCGTGAGATCAAGTTTTATGAGGAGGTGAGTTCGGAAGAGTGGCCATAGAGTCCCTTTTATTTATTTTACTTATTTATTTATATTTTTTACAGTAAAGGAAGCAGCTCAAGGGCACAAAAAAAAGCTATTATGAGAGAGAAAAAGCCCTCTGATCAATGCCCCTATGAAAAAAAAAGTTTAGAAGAGTGGCTAAATGCGAGGTCAATTTCTAGAGAGTTACATAAGAACATAAGAACGTAAGGAGTCTGCTAGAGGTCGGTTTCAAGTCGTAGGCAGGAGGAAATACAGACGAAGGAAGATTGTTTCAGAGTTTACCATTGTGAGGGATGAAAGAATGAAGATGCTATATAGTTAACTCTTGCATAAGCGATTTGGACAGTGATGGATAGTTTGGTAAGGTTAGTTCAAGAAGAAATCTCAGGGTCTTTTTTTTATCAATAGTTTGGTTAATAGTTTAGTGAGGTAGTTGAAGGAAGGGTCAGTGTTTTAGTTTTTTATATAGTTTGGGAAGTTTAGTTAAAAAGGGATCGGGGTCTTAAGTTTTAATTTATTTCTTTATTTTCTTTTTATTGATAGTTTGGGAAGATTAGTTAAAGAGGGACCAGGGTCTTAAGTTTTAATTTATTTCTTTATTTTCTTTTAATTGATAGTTTGGGAAGATTAGTTTAAAAAAGGGATCAGGGTCTTAAGTTTTAATTTATTTATATTTCTTTATTTTATTTTATTTATTTATTTATTTATTTTTATTATTATTTATTTATTTATTTATTTATTTATTTATTTTTTTTTTTGTGTGTGTGCGTGTGTGTGTGTGTGTGATAGGTTAGCCAGTGGTCAAGATTTCTTTATATATCATGTCAGTCAGTTATATAGGAGTGATTCATATATGACAGTCAAACCTTTCTACTGTTCATTCATTTATTTTTCTTGCATATCTCCTTTTTATTTTTACAACTACTAACTAACACAAAAACAAAACACACTCCCCATCACCACCACCACTATAACCCAACTTTCCCCATTACTAACGACTCGGAAAATAAACATATTTTTCCTCAAAGGTATGAGGGAAGACACGGGGGAGACCTTGCCTTCCCTTCGTCTCTCCCGCAGACCTTCGTTCCAAAAATGCTAGTGACTATAGGTTAGCACTGTCCTTCCCTTCGATCTTCGTCGCTAAACCTTCGTGACTCTTGGTACGGGCCTCTGCCACATCCCACCGTCACTAACATAACCTCCACCCCCGCAGATCAAGCCGGCGGTGGAGGCGGTGGAGCGCAAATACCTGACGGAGGAGGACTTGGACGCCAGCTGGACCCCCGACCTCTACTACGCCAAGCACAAGGAAGCCACGGAGTCGATCCTGGTACGCTCGCCTGAAGGTCATCTACTCTGCTGAAGGGGCTGGATGCATGGGATTCTAGGATAGGTCGATATTATAAGACACCTGGCGTCTCACATTACCTATTTCTAAAGGTCAAAGAGAGGGTCAATTGGGTTTTAATGAGTGTTTCTTTAGGTTCACGACACAGAGGAAGGGTCAAACTAGCACCAGGGCCATAAAACTACTACTGGAAATGCCCTTAACTCATACGAAACTCTTGTCAAATATGTGAACTTGGGCGATGAAATGTTTTAAAATACGACATAAGACATTTCATCGCCCAAGAACACTGATTTGACAAGGCTTTCGTAGGTGTTGTGGGCATTTCCAGGAATAGTTCTATGACCCTGGTGGTAGTGTGACCCTTCCTCTGTACCATGAACCTGTAGAAACACTCATTAGGGGCTGGATGCATGGGATTCTACTTCATATTAAAAGACATTTCATCTCCCAAGAACACCCATTTGACAAGGCTTTCGTAGGTGTTGTGGGCATTTCCAGGAGTAGTTCTATGACCCTGGTGGTAGTGTGATCCTTCCTCTGTACCGTGAACCTGTAGAAACCTGTAGAACCCGATTGACCCCCTCTTTGACCTTTTAAAAATGGATAATGTGAGAAGGGAAAGTGTCTTGCAGTGTATAGAAGGAGTGCTAGGGGAATTTTTGGTATCTTTTATTTTTTATTTTTTTACTTATTTATTTATTTATTTATTATTTTTTTTTTTTTTCCCATTATAATCATCATCATCGCTATCATCAGCATCCTCTTTTTCTTCTTCTTCCTCTATTTTTTCTCTTTTTTCTTCATCATCATATTTGTCTTCATCATCATCATATTTTTTTTTTCATATCCTTATAATTATTCATTTTCTACTTCTTCTTCTTCTTTTTCTTCACCTTCTCCTTGAGCTGCCTCCTTTACTGTAAAAAAAGATATCCACACACAGCACGGCAAAAAACATATCTCTTGAAACAATACATTAATAAGGTTATATATATATGAAGATCGATGCGGACCTTTGTTTTTGTCAGTGATATTGAAGGGATTGGGGAAGGGCTGGAAACATACAAAGGATGACTATAAGGTATGTGACCATGTGCAGTTAATTGAATCAAGGGCTTCAGATCAAGGTAAGGGTTTCTCTGAGCATACCCCTCACCTTGGGTTGCATCCCCTAATCATCAAATGCCCCCATGGCTTCATTGGGCATAGTATAGGGAGAGGTACTAGAGTGAGGTGAATAGTGCTGGTGAAAGAAGACAAAACCTATTACAATGGGAGGACAGACTTTTAGAATAATGTTATATAAAGGGAAGGAAAGAGAACAAGAAAAGACTGGAGGAGCCGTAATGGATTCTGCATTCAGTTTTCCTTCATTAATTAACATTCATAACATTCTAGAATCAGAGAGGAAAGAAAATATGGTAGTACTAAATTTTCCTTCATCTAATATCAGGTCTTCATTGTACTTACATTGCAATATTGAATCCCTGTTATACAATTAGGTTTTCTTTGCAGGAAATAGTGACAGGCTCCATTCTGTTGTGCAAGCAGATGTTTTTGTACACTGACATGAATACTTTCTTGATGTCTGATGAGGTGTTTTATGTAATGTCATGCCAATACATGCCTTGCCATCCCTCCCCAGGTTCTGGATGACATGTGCCAGCATGGATACAAGGTGCCAGAGCTGACCGAGGGCATGTCGCCGGCACAGACACGCTCTGCCCTTGTCATGCTGGCAAACTTCCACGCCGCCACGGTGGCCCTGCAGCTGAAGGAGGGCAAGACACTGACGGAGGAGTTCCCTTACCTGCTCTCGATGGACCAGGCGGTGGAGTCCTTCAACTGCCTGGTGGAGCGAGGACTGCCGCTGCTCCTCAAGTTCCTGGAGTCCCGCAAAGACCAGGCGGAGGTGAGGGAGGGCCTGACCCGCTACTCCGGCCCACGCGCTGCCCAGGTGCTGAGGGAGGTGCTGGCCCCCTCGGACAAGCTCAACACCCTCGTCCACTGTGACTTCTGGTGCAACAACCTGCTCTTCAAGGAGGACGACAGCAACACACGCTGCTGCATCATCGACTGGCAGATGGTCATGTTCAGCCGGCCGGCCATTGACGTCGCCTTCCTCATCACCACCTCCCTGTGTCCCGACGAGAGGCGGAAGCACGGCCGGGACCTGCTGTCAACCTACTGGGACTCCTTTATGGCCAGGCTCTCCAAGTTCGGCATCGAGGACAAGGCAATCAAGTACACGAAGGAAGACCTCGAGGCGGACTACAAGTCGGCCCAGGCCATGGCGGCGCTGGTGGTGGTCGGCAGCGTTGACATTGCTCTCGGCACGCCAGCGAGGGAAGACCGAGCGCTGAACCTCCTCGCTGACCTCATGAAGGAGGGGGTGTTATGAGGTGTGTGTGTGAGCGTGCATGTTTGTGTGTGTGTACATGTCACATTCCTGCTTGAGTGGATGATGTGTGTTTGCGTCTGTTTTGGGTTGCCAGCGATGATTCGAGCAAACTACATAGGTATACTCTGCTTATTATAATCATCATCACCTCTGTTCCTCTCTGTGTCAGGTGTTGATGGTCGCTGTGCCTCATCTTTAGCCCCAGCCATCTTTCTGTCCATCAGTCATCCAGAGAAGTGTTTCATTTCCTCAGCAGACAATTTTGATTCTGTTCAGTAATGCGCAGGGCACCGGGGTTGGTGTATAAGATGCATATAAATATACAAGACTTCAGCTTCATGGTTCTGTTGATGATTTTCAGCCACTCAGCTTTTTTGTATATCTCTTGATTCATTTGCTTGTAACTTTTTGCTGTGAAAAGCTTGACTTATTTAAATGTCTTCTATGAATGCCCATGAGCAGGACGGGGGAGAGGTGCCACAGCCCTTGTCATGCTGTGCTGCGGGGACACTGTGTTCAGGCTCTGTGTGGCACTGTGGCACGGTAGAGGAAATCAAAGCTATGATGCTAAATGGCAGGGAAAAATATATGAGAGAGAGAGAGTGAGATTGATTTATTGATTGATTGAAAGGGAGAGTGTGTGGACAAGAACAAGCAGAACTTTGATCCAAGCCGCCCACCCTGCGGAGGGAGCTTTGAGGCAGAAGTTCTAGACCAGACAGACAGACTATCATGCACAGCTTTTGAGAAGAAACACTTGATCTTTTCTTTGCTTGCTAGAGAAGTGAGGAAAGGAGAGACTTGCTTATAGACACAACGTTCCTTCTGGCCGTGTTTTGCTTGCCCCTTCCCCATGTTTTGGAGCAGCACGTGACACTCATCATTGATTTAAGACGTTGGTTTGTCTTTGTTATGTAAAAGCTGACACACAACCAACAGGTAAGCGTTGCAATGGCTGGACCACAAGCAACGTGAGCCAAAGAGATCATTTCTTGCACTAATATGAATAACTGTAGGCTGATGATCACAAGAAAAACCGAAAATTAATTTTTCATGAAGCATTGTTGGTTACTTGTAAATTTAATACTTCCCCAAATATCTATTTTTGTCTTTTGCCAGAGGAGGTGTTGGTCAGTCCTTGCTTGGTGTAACAAGTACTAGTGCACTCATTTTGCCGTCATCCCGTGCGTCACGGGGCTTGTAACAAGCGTCAGTACTGTATTGCTTTCAGTGTTCAAGGTCAGTGCATGACTTTATAACTGTTAGATGAAACTCATTGATTGTGATTATTTTCATTGACTGTCATCATGATTTATGTTGTGTTGTCTCTTTACATAATACTTCTTGATGTCTAAATTTTAGAGGTCCCCAAACCAAACGGCAGTTATTATTTTCACATATATATATGAAGTGTGTGTGTGTGTGTGTGTGTGTGTGTGTGTGTGTGTGTGCGTGTGCGTGTGTGTGTTCACCTTGTAATAAGCTTATAGGAGCGAGCCCAGGCTTCTTGTCCCAGGTCTGAGGGCCTTCTTTTTTTCACCCTTGTGGTACTCACCTCTTGGTGGTGCCAGACCACCACTTTGGGGGTGAACACAACCCCCGAATGACACCCGCCCACTCACTGTTGGGTGGACCGGGCCACAAGTGTAAGGAGACTGCCCATCCGCCTCCACCACGCCTGGGAATCAAACCTGGAATTTCTTGGTTGTGAGCCGAGCATGCTAGCCACTGCAGAACAGAGCACTGGATGTATGTATACGAGGGTGCGAGAGTGGACCGACAAGGCTTTACATATTACTGATGCCTTTTTATTGTATATGTAATGAACTAATCATAACGGTTTTCATATATGTAAGTTTTATGACTCGTATTCTTTGCCCAAAGGATAATTTTCTCTTCATATATTTTCCAAATTTATTTCTTGAGCATTATCTTTTTTCCTCTTTGATCAGTCATCCATCACAAAAGTTCCACACTT
The DNA here is from genome assembly GCF_024679095.1 of Eriocheir sinensis. Classification (NCBI taxonomy): domain Eukaryota; kingdom Metazoa; phylum Arthropoda; class Malacostraca; order Decapoda; family Varunidae; genus Eriocheir; species Eriocheir sinensis. The sequence goes on from NC_066553.1 coordinate 2,729,263, forward strand.
CATGCACCTCCTTTGTGTTTAACCCAGTAGCAGCGGGGATCATGTTTCTTAATGGTCCCTCTAAGCGAGAAAAATGAGAAAAAATCACCCCTCACACAAACCATTTCATAATATATATCAAAGCATTTCTGATCAGATTAGGTATCATCTATTTTGGGGGGGGTTTAGATCATGGCACAAATTTGGCCCGTCGCTGCTATACGGTAAAGACACAAATTTGGCCTGTCACTGCTATACGGTAAAGACACAAATTTGGCCCGTCGCTGCTATACGGTAAAGACACAAATTTGGCCCGTCGCTGCTATACGGTAAAGACACAAATTTGGCCTGTCACTGCTATACGGTAAAGACACAAATTTGGCCCGTCGCTGCTATACGGTAAAGACACAAATTTGGCCTGTCACTGCTATACGGTAAAGACACAAATTTGGCCCGTCACTGCTATACGGTAAAGACACAAATTTGGCCTGTCACTGCTATACGGTAAAGACACAAATTTGGCCCGTCACTGCTATACGGTAAAGACACAAATTTGGCCTGTCACTGCTATACGGTAAAGACACAAATTTGGCCCGTCGCTGCTACCGGGTTAACAATCATCCTCTCACTGCTAAGGGCAGGTGGGAATGCCTTGAAGGGCTGGGAAGAGTTCAGGTTTGTTAAGCACACAAACACTCGGAAAACTCTCATTTGTGCACACGTAGAGGAAGTCAGGAGTAGGAAGGGAAGGATAAAGAAGAGGAGTAGAAATAGAAGCCTAATACCAGTAAATAGTCTCCATCTGTCAACCACAATCAAATAGAGGATCGAGGTGAGAGACATTTACTTTTTTCTTTTAGTTTATTATAGAATGGATTGAGTGTGCTTTCATAGACTGTTTGTGAATGATACTAATATAGGCTGCCATTTGTGCATAGAGGGATGGAGCCGGTCATTGATAGCAGCTGTAGAGTGTGTGTCTGTGTGTGTGTATGTGTGTGTGTGTGTGTGTGTGTGTGTGTGTGTGTGTGTGTGTGTACAGCTTATTTTAATTTTTCCAGAGGCTGAGCAAAGTCTTACAGCCACCCATTGAAAAATATATATAGGCAGGACATTATTTGGTGCTGGTTCTTGGTGGTATGTACAGCCCGTCTTCATCTGTGTCTCGACTTGCCTGCCCGAAAGCCCTAACAATTGCCCCCTCGATGTTTGTCATGTTTATATTCTCTTGTATCTGTGTTTGTCTGATTCTCTCTCTCTCTCTCTCTCTCTCTCTCTCTCTCTCTCTCTCTCTCTCTCTCTCTCTCTCTCTCTCTCTCTCTCTCTCTCTCTCTCAACCCTCCCCCCCCACCCCACCCCACCCTAATTAAACATACACAAATTAGTCGCTGCAAAACCTTTCCCAGAATTATAACTCAACAAAATCATATTATTTATTTATTTTGCATTTTTTTTTATTTATTTTTTTTTTATTTTATTTTTTTTTTATTATTATAGCAAGGGGGGAAGAGAGGAAGGGGTTACAGGGTATACATAAACAAATAGCTAAGCAGTATGTAAATTAATTCACTTGGTAAATAAACAAGTAAGAGAATATATATATATAAAATAAAGTCCCGATGAATTATTAAAAGAAGATAGAGAGAGACGCAGGAGTCGTTTTAATTGCAAAGATATCTTGACACCTTATAGCTCCCGAGACTCATCCTCTGAACAGGAGCTGAATGAAGAACAAAAATACTACTTAAATACTAAACAGTGTAAACTCTTCCCAGCGTAGAGCATAAGAAGACTCGGTACCGCATCATGTAGCTCTAAACTTTGACAACTTGAATGGGTCTAAACTCTTCCCATTGTAGAGCATCAAGGAGACTGTACCTGTAGACTCTAGCTCTAAACTTTGACAATTTGAATCAGCGTAAACTCTTCCCAGCGTAGAGCATCAAGGAGACTGTACCTCATCGTGTAACTCTAAACCCTGACGACTTGAATGTGTCTAAACTCTTCCCATCGTAGATCATCAAGAAGACTCAGTACCGCATCATGTAGCTCTAAACACTGACAACTTGAATCAGCGTAAACTCTTCCCAGCATAGAGCATAAAGAAAACTACCCCATTGTGTGGCTCTAAACTTTGACCAACCTCTGTGGGCGGAGAATACGTCGAGCTTAAAGAGGAGAGTTAGGAAGTAGGCCGAGAGGGCAGCATTGGTACTCTCTAGGCGGCTAGCACTAGTAAGCGATTATGACGGGCTTGTGTAGGCACCTGGGGTTAGCTGGACGAGGGTAACTGTTCTGACCTAGATACCACAGTTGACCTTGCTTCTCAGGGTAAGGGATTCTTGTAGCTAGAAGACACTTGAAGGCTACAGTGCTTGAAGTGACACAGTTTACCACTTATAAAATTTACCTACACTTTTTGTCATCATTCTCTCAACACACACACTTTGACTCTGTTTTATGACATCCTATTAAGCACTTGAATTTAACAGCCTCTTCTTCTTCTTAGTTTAGCATTCTTCTTTTCCCTTATGAGGTTGGATGGGTTGATGAGAAATTTAATAGCCCTGATCATTTTCCGTGTGTGTCTTCTGAGTATTGTGTATCGTTAAACTGTTTTTATTTTGCCGTGAGAATAATTCTAAGGCATGTAACACAATGAAGGAGTTATGTGCATGTGTTCAAGTCTGGGAGATACTGTTGCGTTTAGGTAAAGAGCTGTCTCATGTCAAAATTGTTTACCATGCAATACATACCCTCTGTTTTGTTAAGGTAATGAACTGTCTTTTCAGAACCATAAACTATTTTTCATGATACTACATATATACCTGTTCTGTTTTGTTTAGGTAAGGAGCTGTCTAATGTCAAAATCATATACTTCACAAATCACACATACCCTCTTTCTGTTTTGTCAAGGTAAGAGCTGTCTAATGTCAAAATTGTATACACTAAATGATAATACACATCCTCTTTCTGTTTTGTCAAGGTAAGGAGCTGTCTAATGTCAAAATCATGTTCTATATTTCACAATTCATTCATACCCTCTCTGTTTTGCTAAAGTAAGGAGCTCTCTAATGCCAAAAAACATATAGGCCTACTGTTATTTATTTTCTTTCTCCTTTATTTCTTCATTATTGTGTTCTTGTTTTATTCTTATTGTTCTTTTCTGTTGTTCTTGTTCTTATTCATGTTTGCTAAAGTAAGGAGCTCTCTAATGCCGAAAAACATATAGGCCTACTGTTATTTATTTTCTTTCTCCTTTATTTCTTCATTATTGTGTTCTTGTTTTATTCTTATTGTTCTTTTCTGTTGTTCTTGTTCTTATTCATGTTCTTGTTCACTGTACTTCACGATGCATAATAAACTGTGTCGCCCCTAGCTAGTAAGGGGTCGCTTCACCTCTCCTCCCTGGCAAGGCTTGGCTGTGGTGGTGAGCAGAGGCCCAAGCGGATTGTGATGTGACGGAACTAATGACCAAAACTAGCTCTTAAGACGATGAATGATTATAATGAATTCAAGGTATTACTAATAAGTCATTGATGTTAAATAATAAAAAGTCTGTTTGAATTTGAGGGAGTTTCAAATGCTATTGCCACTAGTTTTAATTAATATAGCCACCAAAAGGCTTTTATTATTATTATTATTATTTCTTTTGTCATTGTTATTTTGAATAGTGTTAATAGCAGTAGTAGTAGTAGTAGTAATAGTAGTAGTAGTAGTAGTATATAGTAGTAGTAGTAGTATTGTAGTAGTAGTAGTAACAGTAGTAGTAGTAGTAGTAGTAGTAGTATATAGTAGTAGTAGTCGTATTGTAGTAGTAATAGCAGTAGTAGTAGTAGTAGTAGTAGTAGTAGTAGTAACAGTAGTAGTAGTAGTAGTAGTAACAGTAGTAGTAGTAGTAGAAGAAATAATAGTAGTAGTAGTGGTATATATTCATAGTAGCATCACCATTACCAAGCACCTCTGTAAAGTGTATTGGTTAGGCTGGCCGGCTCGGTGAAGGTCACGGGTTCAAGCACCCCGTCAGGCCAAGGCAGGCTGATCCCGTCACGAGCCTGTCATGGGGGGCGGATTCTGAGAAGGGCCGTAAGTTAAGGCCCGCGCGCTGCCTTAACTTCACTAAGGCGCCGTTGGCTACGGCCGCGCTACGGCGCCGTATCTCTGCATTCTTTTCCCATACTCAAAACTTTTTAAGGCCGCCGTAACGGGGCCTTAGGGCGCGCGCCGCTCCAAGGCGGCCGCGTCTCAGTGGCCAATCAGGGGCAAGTTCTAGTCGGCAAATAGGAAGCGTCGACCAATCGCGGGATATAAACACTAATCAGCTGTTGTGCGAACGTGACCCGCCGCACCCAACCTCAGTCTCTCTCACGAGTCACGGGTCACGGACGATAATGGAACCTCTCTCCTCACCCCCTACCAAGAAAAGGAGGCCGAACTTTTCGGAAGAGGAGCTCTTAATGCTGTTAGCAGAGGTCTCCAAAAGGAAGGCACTGTTACTTGGGCCCCTTACAAACAGTGTAACGTTAAGATCAAAGGACCGAGCGTGGGAGACCGTTGCAGTAGCAGTAGGTGGCGTGGGGAGGGTTAAGAGAGAGAAGGGTGAGGTGAGAAAGAAGTTCAAGGACTTCAGGTCTGAGGTGAAGAAGAAGGCAGCCAAGATCAACAAGGAGAGGAAAAAAACAGGTAAGACACCTAATTGTGATATCTTTACAGCAGTAGCAATGGTTTTATTTACAAAGCATGGCAAACTAACAGATGTGTAGGCTCGATGCATTACTCTGCTGTAATTAGCATGCTTAAACTGCTAAGGGAACATGCATTTTGTGGGGTGGAGTGGAGAGTGGGGGTACTTGGATGGGCAGAGGAAAAATGGAGGGCACCATATTTACCTTACTGCTATTTGTTAATTGGTATTATTATCACAGAGGTCAGAATGATTTTGGAGTAGAAACTACTTTTTTCTGATAGATTTCAAGGTGCTTATTATAAATTGGCATTTTTTCCATTGCCAAAAAAAAATCCCCCCCCCCATTGCTTTAGGTTACCTAGTTAAAGTGGGGTGCATATGCAGTGGCTGTGCGTGGCTGTGGCGCTCATGTCTGTCCCATTAGCCCTTTGAGCCTGTGGTGGGTAAGAACTCGCTACCCCGGGACACAGGGCTGGAATGGCATCCGGGATTTCCACAGTTTATCTTCCCCCGGTTTCCCCAGCTACCCATTTATCAACCAACCCGATAGGGATGGATGAACAGGTGGGTGGGTCAGCCTGCAAATTTGTAGCCAGGCGTGCTGACCACTGCACCACAGAGGGTTAGGTTAGGTTATTTTAGTTTTGGTTAGGTTAGGGGAGTCGGGATCATTTTCTTCATCGAAAAAATAAAAATAAACTTTGCCTTCTCCCGTAATTATGGTTGTTAGGTTAGGTTTGGTTAGATAGGGAGTGGGGGCAAAAATATAAAACATTGTGATGGAAAAAATGTCAAATTTATAATAAGCACATTAAAATTTATCAGGAAAAAATATTCAACCCCAAAATCCTATTCTGACCACTGCGATAAATTTACCTCCCCTCCCCCTACCCCCTCCCCTTTATTGCTTACAGTATCTCACCCCATACTAGTCACTTCTGCTCTTCCTCCCATACTCTAATTTACCTCTTCAAAATTATTCTTCAACACCTCCCTTATCTCTTCATTTTAACTATATTTCACAAAAGCTAACTGATATATGAGTAAATATTTACCTAGAAAGGAGAAAGCTTAATTTATTGTTTACCGTTGATGAGTTTTCAGGCCCCGGCAATATTAGCTTGAACTCTTTAATTTACCTGCCACTGATAGTCTGTATTGGAGGAGTTGTTTAAAGTGCAATGGCACATGTGATAAATTCTTCCAATGTTTAATAAAGTTATTTCATCCTTGAAGGTGGTGGCTCACTGGATGTTAATGACCAGTTGAAAGCCAGCGAAGAGGCGATGTGGTCTCTCCTTGAGCTTGAGGCCATCGATGGACTCGCTAATATTGAGGATAGCGAAGAATTGTCATCAATGGGTAAGTGTGAACAAACTATACAGATATTTTACTTTCTTCCTTCAGTTAAAAAAGGCATACACAATAAACCCTATCAGTGGCTTTTCTCAGCTACTTCCCCTATTTGGGGATTAATTGAATTGCAACACCAATTTGTTGTGCCAGACAACTAAGGTCATATGGTACTATGGTCAAGGGGAATTAATATGATCAGTTAATTAGGGTGGTTTGGTGGGGGATAGGCATCGGCTGAGGGTGTGAATGCTAAAGTAGGTGGAGGGTGTTTGTCTTTTGTAATCGTGCAACAAAGGTCTCCCAGCATCTGTTTTTTATGGTAGGGGTTAAACCAGGGGGATACTGATGATTTGACTGTTTGAAGTTTATTGGTGGTAAGGCTTGTCTAGAAGGACTGCCACTTATTCAATAAAAAGGAATTAGTCTGTAGCTTGGACATGAGAGTAACGGGTACGAATGGATGGGGACAGTGTAGCTGCACATGCCAGAGAGTCGGCTTGTTCATTGCCAGGGATGCCGACATGGCTTGGTACCCAGCAGAAGTAGACTGATTTCTATCGGGTTGCTAGGCGGAAAAGCCAGTCTAGGATTTCGTGAACTATGGGGTGTGTGCAAGTGGTTGATTGTAAGAGGAAAAGGGAGTTCGTTATATCGAGCTTGCACTGAGTGTGTGTGTGTGTATATATATATATATATATATATATATATATATATATATATATATATATATATATATATATATATATATATATATATTTTTATATATATATATATTTATATATATATATATATATATATATATTGTATATTTTTTTGTACATTTTTTCTTATTTTTTTTTTTTTTTTTGTTACAGCTTCAGCAACCATTGAGAATGAAGAGCCAGCACCTCCCAGAACAACTAGTGTGGCAGCATGTAAACCTCCGACGCCTCATCCCCTCGCAGGAACCTCCCCCAAGAGGGTGGCCATGGCTGAGTTGTATCCAGTATCTAGGGATGCAAACATATTCCTGGAGCCTGCTACTGGTCCTTCAGCCATCCAAGAAGTGACAGTTACATCTGTGTCCCAAGACACAAATCATGTTCCTAATGAACATGATTACCACAGGGAGGAGCCGAACTCTTCAAACAGCACTCCGAGACGAGGCCAGTCCGGTAGCCGTGGATCAACCCGTGGCCATGAGGAGACGACAAGCCTCCAAAGAGTTATTAATGTTCAAAATAATACACAAGAGATGCTAGATAGACACCTTACAAGAATAGGTGACAACCTTACCAGAATAGGTGACCTACTAGAAAAAATAGTTCAAGGCTTGACAGGCTAGAAACTGCTATCCTGGGGCACAGATATTACCTTTATTACCTTTCTTATTAAAGTCAGTAGCTATTTTAGATCCTAAAAGTGCAATATATAGTCACACAATGCTGTGATAAGGCAGTGACAGCGTGGATGCAGGACTTATCTCCGTCCCACTGCACCACAGAGGCGCTGCTCTACTGTGATAAGAGTAAATATATTTATGATACAAATAAATGTGATATATATAAAAGCTTCTAGTTCAAATGCTATAGTTGAAAGTTTATTTTTTTGTTACTCTACGGGTAATTATTTTGAGGGAAGAGAGAAATAAATATTTAAAAAAATCTGTATATTTAGCATTAAAATGTAAGTAACAAAATATCAAAAGTGTTCAGGATCTGTTATTAAATGAGATCATATTTATGTCACCTGCTATGTAACATAAAAGTACAAATAGAATTACCTCTTCAAATGAGATATTTATTTCAACTACTATATGCACCATAATATCACTTAGTCACTGAACTGTCTACATTTAGGTGAAAAAGCCCTCAACTATTTCCCTCCTCACATCTTGCCCTGTGGGGTTGTGATCACCATGTATGATGTCATTGTCATTATTCATACCATCATCATTCCCAACTGGTGCGATCATTGGAATTCTTCTTCTTATGCACCTATTGTGGAGCCACATGCACGTAGCAGCTATTTTAGCACACTTCTTGGGGTCGTACTGCAGCGATCCACCTGAGCAGTGAAGGCAGCGGCGAGACTTCAGGACACCAAAGGTTTGTTCAATGATGACCCTTGTAGTTTTGTGGCTCCTGTTGTACTGCCGCTCACCTTCAGTCATGGGGTCATGGAAGGGTGTCAGCAGGTATGGTTCAAGAGGATATCCACAGTCTCCTAACAGATGAAAATCTCTGAAGGTCCCAGCCTCAAATCTGTCTCTTAAAGGGCAATTTCTCCAAATGAAGGCATCATTTGTGGCACCAGGATACTTGACACTGAAGCTGGTAATCAGCATCTCAGCATTGCAAATGACTTGCACATTCAGAGAATGGAAACTCTTTCTATTTACATAAATATGTTCATTTTCAATAGGTGCCTTAATAGGTATGTGCGTGCAATCTATGGCACCAATTACTCTGGGGAAACCACCTATAAAACTAAATGCGGCTGCTGTTCTGTTCACATCATAGATATTGGTTGGCATTTTAATTTCCATTTTAGCCTTCTCATATAGGATGTTGGTCACACTAGAAATTATTCGACTCACACTTGGTTGAGTGAGTCCTGTGGTATCAGCGATAACATTTTGAAAAGTGCCACTTGCAAGAAAACGCAGAGTTACAAGCACCTGCGTGTGAGTGGGTATAGCATGAGCCCGTTTTGTTGCCCGTGATAACAGTGGAGACAGCTCGTCGCAGAGTCTGAGAATCTCATGCCGAGGCATCCTATAGTGCCTCAGAAGGTGCTCGTCGCTCACTTGAAGAGGGTCAAGTGGATCTCTGTATCTCCTCTCACGCCTCAGATTTCGTTCAAAGAGATGTGCTGCCAGAAGTTCCATGGCTGTGGAGTAGACACAGAATCAGTCACCGGTCAGCGCACCACTGGAAAGGTGAAATAAAACCACCTGATAATGGATAACATAAACACGTGCATTTCTTTCGACAGGAGTAACAATTACAGATATATTTTATTAAACGACTAATTAGGGGGGGGTTGAGGGGCGCGCAGCCCTCCGATAGGTTGGGGGATCGAGGTGTGGCAAAGCCCCCCCTGACAGGTTGCTGTCACTCATATGGCTTTCCCCCCCCAAAGAAAAAAAAACATTTCCCCCCCAAACTTGTAGGCTTTAGGAAGGGAAATATGAGGAAAATGGTGTGGTGCGCATAAACTGCATATTTACCCAATCTTCAATTGTGATGGTGTCCATAAAGTATTAGTGCATAGGAACATGGCAACATACCTATCTACTAGTTCCTTACAACTCCACAAAAAAAATGGCATTATTGCAAGAGGCAGTGGGAAGCCCCCTTACAAGTTTTCACCAAACTTCCTAGTTACTGTATTACTAAACATCTTACTGGTAGTTCATTCACTTCTTACAACTGTATAACTAGTATAACTACGTAAAACATCGTTTATATGCATTTCATACCTGTATGAAAGCTGTATGTTCCACTTGTAGCAGCGAAGGCGTGCAGGGAGAGGCGGCCGTAACTCACTTAGGGCTGCCCACACCCGCCTTAACCTGCGGCGCCGTAACTCTCCTCAAAATGGCCGCGCCAGTGTTTTGAGTATACCAGCGGAAACGCTACGGCCGGACTTACGGCGCCTTAAGCAGATACGGCGCCGTAACTTCGTTTCAGAATCCGCCCCCTGGCAGGGCGTGCGCGGGGAGGCGATGACCGCGGCCCTCCACCAAGGGTATAAATGGACTGTAAAAGCTAGACTACAGTTAACATAAGGCAGCCATGGGTGATACTAAGACGTTCTCATGAGTGACAGGTAAGAGGAATTTAATAATGCATGCAACAATTAACAGGTGATTTGTGAGTGAGATATATAGTGGACCAGTGTCATAGGGGGCCTTATTATCACATGTAAGGTCTGCTTGTGATATGTATGGCCCAGATTGAGTTTGTGATTGATTGATTGATTGATGTAGTTTATTGTTGCAAGTAAAACCGCAAAGGAGAAGGGAGGAGCAGTACATTTGATATAGTGTAATGCCAAAATTTAATTAAGTACGGGAAAGATAGAAATTTGGGAGGAAAAGTACTTATATATGTTGCCGGGTGGAATTTTCTATTTACTTAAAAATACTTAAAAATTACTTTTCCTCCCTAATTTCTATCTTTCCCGTACTTGATTAAATTTTGGCATTACAATCGAACAGAGATATATACCCGCCAGCAGTATCGTATAGTACTTCCTTTTGACCATCATGGAGTGGTTACAGCTATATTTACCCTTTATATATTCTGAAAAGGAGTGATAGTACTGGAAATATTAACATAGAAGGATATAAGAAGGCATTATTAATATCTGGTCATCTTGGTATAACTGCAAATATAGCCCGGCCAGTGAAAAATTCTGTTCTGTTCTACTACCTAAGATTAGGAATTATATACGGTTAGGTTAGGAGCCTTATTTTGACATGAATATTTGTTCCGTTTCCCGAGATTAGGAATGATATACGGTTAGGTTAGGAGCCTTATTTTGACATGAATATTTGTTCCGTTTCACCTTTCATAAGATTAAGTAGTAATTATAGTAGCCCATAATGATATCTGTTAAGTGAAATTACGGAAATGGTCTTTTTATTTAACATTCCGCTACCTACTCTTCTTTTTTTTCTCATAATGTATTCCCTAAAGAAGAGCGTGAGGTAGGCCTAACGTAGTGTTGCATCAGCCACGCCCGGTACTATATATAGGCCTACTAAGCAAATGGCATTGTTTTCTATATTTGTATGTGGTCCATTTATACGCTAGCAGGGAGAATAAATTTAAATATAGCCCACAGTCCACTAAGGAATGGTTTGTGACAAGATATATTACACTAAAGATTCTCGGAGGTGTTTTTTGGGGGGGGTGGGGTGGGCGTGAACAGTGTGTGGAGGTTTAATTCATTATTTACTCATAACCAACCAGATCAATGCTACTATTCATGCCTCAAATACGTCGTAATAAACCGTGTGACCTCAATCCATTGTTCAATATAGCAAGGGAGTGGCCATATAATGAACCTTATGACCCGGCCCTAATACGTCGGCTCAAGTTACATATCGTAAAACTCATAATGAACTGTACAACCCCTGCTATATTATTCATCAGAGGATTCAAATAAGCCATAATGAACCCCATGATTCCTAATATCGTTTCACATAGGTATCCACTGGGCCATAATGAACTCTATGATCGAGCTGTTTAGTATTGTTCTCTGAGGGGTTAAGTGGGTTAAAATAAATCCTATGACCTCTAACATTGTTTAACACAGGCTATAGTGTTGGTCAGATGGTTCAAATACGTCATAATGAACCTTGTGATCCCTTATATATTGTTCACTGAAGGATTCAATTTATAAGTGGGGCATAATGAACCCCATGACCCCGGCCGATGTTCAGCGCGCAGGGGTCAAATATGTCGATTATGAACCCAATATATAACCTTTTTTTATTGTTATAGTGTTAATGAATCCTCTGAGACCTATATATATGGCCACAGGTATGCAAATAACCTACATTAGAGTATATATACCCACTCACCCAAAACTTAAAATATAGAAAAACTTGGTATTTTAGACGCATAATATTAATTACTTGTGTTTTTACGCGATTTTACGCATGTTCGAATAGGTTTGTGCTTGGAAATAGCAATGATTCCTTTATATAATCAACATTTTACGTCATCATCGTACGTTGACAATAAAACATCGTCGTACAAGGGGATAAAAATAACTGACATACTTAATTATAGGAGGAGCCGCATATAGTGCCATTATCTTTCCGTGTAATGATGGGCAATAAAATACAGTTATGGCATGTGGTGGAAATAAGCGCTGCCCATTTATATAACGTGACACATATAAAGGAGCGCTACATCAATTTCAGCGCGAGGGTTGCCGTTTTGGGTACTAGAAAGGGGTAATTTTGCCTGTCGTGGGTACACTTGATCGAGATACTATTTGGTACGATGATTCCAGTGCTGCGTTGGAACAAATACGTGACGATGAAAAGAAAGAGGCGATTGAAGGTGAAGGAAAGTAGGACAATAATAGTTCCTTGACCTGGTACGTTTTTTGGTACATTTTCTCGGGTACAACAATCAGTTAAAATGCAACAGGTTTTGTATCTTTGGAGGACTTCACCTTCCTCGACCTCCCTTAGGGTCACTAATAGAAGGGTGAATGTGTACAACATCCCATCGGGGGACGTCGATCGCCCCCCTAGACCTCCTATATATGTAGTGTTTCGATATTTCGCCAGAGGGGTCAGTCAGCCTCACGCGGCCACGCTGATTGATATTGTTTTAAATTCACATTCATTCAAATGATTTTCTGGGAGGTTTGAAGATTATTTAATATAAGACAATACGTATGACAATCCCAAAGGAGTATGCCTATTTAAAATTCGGAAGGTAGGAAGTGAGATATAGGCCTCTACTGGCGCGCTAATGTAATCCACCTTATAATTACCCCCCAACCCCTTCCCTGAAAGAAAAATTAAGCCTCCACTACAGCTAAAAGAACTTGAATAGGAGTGAGACGGAACGAAGGTATGGCAGAGCACTATAGTCCTTGGTGTGGTACGATAATACGTTTTATGGTACACGAGTTGGTACCTTTCTCAGCAGGTACAATAATCTACCTTGGCAACCCCTCGAGTCAGTGTGGCGGCATCGGCTGCTGGAGGAGGAGGGACCTACACGCCGGTGAGCCATTACCCCGGGGGGAGGCGTGCTGGGGGGGGCGGGGGGGTGACAGAGGGGGGATGGGTGAGGGGCGAGGTGTGCAGCCATGGGGGGGACAGTGTTGCATGGCGCTGGTGTGCATGTTGCAATAGTTTCCTACGAGTGTGTGTTGCTCAAGGACGAGGAAGAAGAGGTGAAGGGGGTTTTGTTAGTCTTTGCTACGTCTTATCTTGTGTGTGTATAGTTTTTTTTTGTATGTGTATTTACCTATGTGTGTATACCTGTGTGTGTATTTACCTAGTTGTAAATACACATGTCTTATCTTGTGTATGTGTGTTTACCTTTGTGTGTATATACGTGTGTGTGTGTGTGTGTGTTTACCTAGTAGTGTATGTGTGTGTGTGTGTGTGTGTTTACCTAGTAGTGTATGTGTGTGTGTGTGTGTGTGTTTACCTAGTAGTGTATGTGTGTGTGTGTGTGTGTGTGTGTTTACCTAGTAGTGTATGTGTGTGTGTGTGTGTGTTTACCTAGTAGTGTATGTGTGTGTGTGTGTTTACCTAGTAGTGTATGTGTGTGTGTGTGTGTGTGTTTACCTAGTAGTGTATGTGTGTGTGTGTGTGTGTGTTTACCTAGTAGTGTATGTGTGTGTGTGTGTGTGTGTGTGTGTGTGTGTTTACCTAGTAGTGTATGTGTGTGTGTGTGTGTGTTTACCTATGTGTGTGTGTACTTGCCTAGTTGCGTATGTGTGTGTGTGTGTGTGTGTGTGTGTGTAAGTTAGTGGGCAAGTATAAATGTGGATACCTTGATATTCTGCTCTGTTTTATTTTGTCACATTGTCAGAGAGAGAGAGATGATTGTAATGTTTATATGCATGCTCACAATATGCACGTTCGCTGTGGCTGTGTTCCCAGAGGTCACTGAAGTCTGAGAACAATAGACAGTCATGTAATAGAACATCCCTCAATTAAAGTAATTCATCAAGACTAACCAAATCTACCAAACCTAACATGTAATATTTAAATAACCTAACCTAACCACACCTCATTCAGTGTTACATAACCTGTCTTAACTCTTGCAGGCTGCCCACTATACCTTCATGTTAACCTAGTGGCTCATAACATAGGCCTAGGATACTGACCTCTCCTCTGGCCACTCCTGTTCACTCTTTCAGGAGTAGTGTTTAGTGGGGATTTTTTGATTTTTCTTTGTTAATTGCCCTTGAGCTGTTTTTTTGTACTGTAAAAAGACAAAATGGTTAACAATTATATATCTAAGGACCTAACTCACAGTAGCGGATGACAGCTCTACTAACTAATCACAAGCATTTTTCGACACTAATCTAGCAATTATATCCGAACATATGGGGGCGGGGGGGCTCTACACACTGAAAACCTCCCCTCTTGTATTCGGACAATGACTTGCAACGACCAGGTGCAGTGAGTTTAAAGTGAAGGAAGAGAAACTTTTGCAGAAATGAACTAGTATGTGCAACAGTAATAGCTCTAAAGGAAGGTGAATTGTATAGTGAAACATCAGAAAAAAGTGTCAGACATTAGTGGAACAGGTCCTCTAAGTGATTAAAAAAGAACGCATCACGGAGTATTGAGAAATGAAAGTGAGATATACATTCAGTCATTTGTTGTTTACTTGGGCACTGAAAACTTCAAGGACTGACAGAGTATAGTGAATATCATGAGCAGATTAAGAACTGGTTTGGTCAAGTTTACTTATCTTGTATAACTGAGAGGACACACCTAGTCAAATTTGTCAGTGTGCCCTGCCTCGTCAGCCCTTACCAGCCATGTCATAGCTAATAAGAGTCACTGATACTATGTCACTTGACTGAATGGGTCTTATGCCTCTATAGTATGTTAAGGTAAAGTGGGTTTATACACGTGTGGCCTCACTGCTCATCTCCATCTCATTGACCCTTGAGTCCATTACCCCAAAACAAAGGGCAAGTACATATAACAAACGGAATACCATAGTTTACCTTCCCCGGACACCCATTATTGACTAGTTCAAAAGCAAGGGTGAGCTGAGCATTGACTGAGCTGATTGCCTAGGCCGGGATTTGAACCCATGCCCACAGATTTGTAGCTAGGTGTGCTAACCACTAAACCACATAGGCACAAAATAAAACTTCAAGAGCTGATACATGGTTGTTAAAGTGGGAATTGTTAAATACAAAGACATGCCTTTATTTTTTGTTACCACCCCAGAGTTCTTTAACAAATACAGATAATTGACACTTGAATCATTGGAACTTTGAGGGGTTGAGGAAGTGGAACCCCCAGTAGTAAATAAGTTACAAATATATATTCATCTGCTGCTTAGTGGCCTAAAGCGATATCAGGCAAGAGCATACTTAAAGAACAATGCAAGACACATGAATATCCATTTGAATGCAGGATTAATGCGGGTCATGGTTTGACTTTTCTATTCATGGTTGACGTGAGTTAACTATGAGCATAAATATAGTGGGGAAGGGGGACGGGGCAGAGCATACCATTAGAGTGACTTGTGGAGGTCTCTTCTTTTAACAGTTTTACTAAAGTGGCAGAAAAAAAAAATGTTCATGTAATTTGTTATAATGTTTCTTTGAGTCTTTCTGAAGTTTTGCTCCCAATGGCAAGACTGAGTATATAATGGGTCGTATTATAACATATTGTCGCCCAAGAACACATATTTGACAAGGCTTTCGTAGGAGTTGAGGGCATTTCCAGTAGTTTTATGACCCTGGTGGTAGTATGACTCTTCTTCTGTACCAGGAACCTGAAGAAACGCTCATTAAAACACAACTGACCCCCTGTTTGACCTTTAGAAATAGCTGATGTGAGAAGCGAAAATCCTATAATACCGACCAATATGTTTTGAAAGCACAGGCAAGCATTGTAAATAATAACTGGTTGTTTTTTAACCCCCAAAGGAGCAAAGATTAGATTACAATGAATAGATAAGATTAGTGCATTCAAGGCAGATAAATTTTGTTTATTACAGATGAACCACCATTGCAGAGAAAAAAAGCAAATGCCTCACTCTTATCTTGCGGTCGTGATAGCGTTGCAAGGCTTCTGTATTGCACAAGGCTTTCTTAGAACCTTTGCTCATATATTCTGATAAATATCCTTTATATATTCATGTTTTAACACCACACTGGTGTTGTAAGCAGGATTTGTGGTGACACATCCCTTGTCTATATAAAACGAAGATTATATAAAAATAATTAAATTACTTTAATGCATTCTAAGAAATGGGATATTTATTTTCTGGAACAAATTTAGAAAACATGAGAATAAGTAGACATATTTGATGGTGAATAGGCAAGAAATTATGGTAACAGTAATATAAACACAATGATGAGTCAGATAACTACAAATAGCAGCACTCGTCAACAAAAAAGACTCAACATAATATTCTAAGTACAGTTGTCACAAAAAAATAAAACTTCCTGAAATATGTATGATAGAAAGGATAGCAGTTTAGAAAAGTAAATGCAGAATATATGTTATGGAGCCAAAGATTTATACAAAAATTCTAATTGAGGATGCAGGATTAACCCGGTAGCAGCGACGGGCCAAATTTGTGGATTTACCGTGTAGCAGTGACGGGCCAAATTTGTGCCATGATATAAACCCCCCAAAATAGATGATACATAATCTGATCACAAATGCTTTGATATATATTATGAAATGGTTTGTGTGAGGGGTGATTTTTTCTCATTTTTCTTGCTTAGAGGGACCATTAAGAAACATGATCCCCGCTGCTACCGGGTTAACAGAACGCTGCCATGGTTGTTGCTGCTCCTGACGAGTTGAGGTTTAATCACAACTTGGCACCATGTGTGTGGCATGTGAATGTGAATGATTCTGTCCTCTGCAGCTAAGTTGCACCGGAGGTCAAGTCATTACACGCTATTAAGCTATTTTTCAAGCATGCAAATCCAGGACAATACCTCAGTCTCTTATTTTTCTCTTTCAACCTCCCTTCTCTGATTAGACTACAGCTTGACTCACTCCTTACTTCACTGTGGACTCATTCCTACCCAATCATCATGGATTCTTTCCTCCGTGCTACCCCTTGAGATACACCCATTCCCTTATGTCAATGCACTCACTCCCCCTACCAGTACCATGCACTTAGTCCCTTCCATAGTAGCATCATGAACTCCTTCTGTCCCTTGCTGATGTCCTCTCCCTCTGTGATGTGACAGGACAACGATGGTGCAGTTGGCCTGCAGTTGCCTAAACATTCGTCTGCATGTGCAAGAGTCCCCTGAGTCCCTGGTGGCCGGGATACCCAATCTCAGTCCCTCTGAGAGGCAGCACCCCTTCTTCCTAAAGGTTTGGATACATGTGCACACACTCACATATCTGCAGATTCTCATAAAAACAGGAAATTCTTGTAAACATCTTTTCTTTAATGGTTCTGTAACAAAAGGTGGAGCTAGATTCTTCCCAAAACAAATCTTCTCTGTTTTCAATGTGGTATGTCTCAGCACTTTATGGCAGTACACACATCTGTATGGAACAAAAGACTGAATGAGTGTGTTTGTGCATGTGTGTGTATTTACCTACTTGTAGACATGAAGCAAGCGACACTCTGGCTCAGTTTATCAAGTTTAGGATTAAATTCATGAATATTTTTGCCTTGAACTATTTCCTTTTTGAGGTCATTCCAGGTGTCTGTGCATCTGTGAGGAAAGCTGTGTTTCTAGATACCCTTCAGGCACCTTTTCTTCAATTTCTTTGTGTGACCTGTATTTCTAGTATCTCAAAAAAACAGGTCATTTCTGTTGACTGTGTTTCCATTTCCTTTATTCCCCTGTACACTGTAATCAGTTCTCATTTTCTTCTCACTGCCAAGGTTGGCAGACCCATTCTTTCCAGGCTCTCCTCATAGGTTATGCCCTGCAAACTTGGCACAACTTTTGTTGCTGCTTTGAATTCTCTCCATGTTCGTAACACATTTCTTTGGTCTTGCCCTTATGTGTTGAAAGAAGAGGGTGGCTGTGCATTGATTAACACACAGTCTGTTCATAGTCAACGCAAGTCTCATATCCATTGTGCAGGGAGCTTGTCCTGTCACCCTAGGCCTGGGTGGCATAACCGAGGGACAGAGGCTGTTGGTGCGCCGCTGTCGTGTGGGGAACTGGACTGTTCTTGAGTGCCTCAATTGCCACCTGTTGACTCATGCCACGCGGGGACATGGAGGCGATGTAGCGGCCAGCACCTTACTCATTGTGAGTGTGTGGGAGAGAGAGAGAGAGAGAGAGAGAGAGAGACTGGTTGTTCCATAGTGCCCAATACTCCCACCATTGGGTCTATCTTATCCATGCCTCCCCCCCAGAGTGATGTCAACAAGATCCAGATGCTCCAGAAGTGTGAGGGATACTCGCCTGCTTTCAACCTAGTGCTGCCCACCACCCTCGACAACCAGCCCACCCCTCCTCTCTCCCCCACCGAGTTCCCCGGCGATAGGTCCCCAGAAACCGAAGCTGCCCTGAGTGAGGTGCAGCAGCAGGTAAGCTTAAGATAAGGAAGGGAGGATGACAGGAAAAAATCTGTCTTACATCATTTTTCACTTTTCAGTTACATTGTCCTTTGAAATTTAATGCAAACCTCCACTTATTTATCACTAGGAAGCTTGGGAATTGTGTGCCCTTCTGTGTTTATAAGCAGTTGTGTTCATGTTAGTACTATAAGGTATATCCAAAAGCTTCACTTCAGCCCCTTCATTGAGGACCTCTGAAGTGTTAACAGATTGATGAGTTCCCATACACTTGTTCCAGTTGTCACGGTTCCTGAAGAAGGCACAGTCACAAGTGGAAGCCAACATCCAGTCCTATACCAAGCAGCAGCAGGCACTCCTCCAGGCCCTGACCCTCCGTGCCCGCAAGGACCGACAGACTGTTATGCAGCTCATCACAAACATGCAGGTCAGACCACCCAGCCACCACTGCCTATTTGCCTCAAGTTCCTGTCTGCCCAGTTTTGTCTTTCTTTTATATTTCTATGAATATAGTGTAATGAACATTTCCTACCAAGTTTTATTTTTTTTTTTTTTTTTTTTTTTTTTTTTTTTTTTTTTACAACAAAGGAGACAGCTCAAGGGCACACAAAAAAAGGAAACAATAATAAAAAAAAAGCCTGCTACTCGCTGCTCCTAAACAAAAAAAAACTTAAAAGACAGATGAGCCAAGTATCTGAAGGTGATAGGTATTTTGTCTGAAAACTAGTTTGGATTTAAAGAGAAAGATTATTTGTCTCTAATTTATATAGTTACTATCCAAAGGTGAGTGGTGTGCTATAGGAAATGGAGGGTGGATTGTGTGTACGTAGATGTGGAGAAAGCCTTTGATAAATTACTCTCCATCTCTCATTGTCATAAGTAGCACCATATGTATAAGTGAAGCAGTCTCTTGCAAAGCATACCTAGTCCTTCTTCCACATTGATTGTTTATCGTGTTTTGTTTCAGGCCAACATGCGCTCGCAGTCTGATGATGACATCCTGGGCTTCGACATGGATGGAGCAAGAGGGTCACAGCAACAGCAGTTGAGGTCTGGCGACGGGTTCAGCTCAGTCATGCAGCCGGGCGACCTGGACGACCGTTACAGTGATGATGTGACGGGCCTGCCGGACGACCCTGACGCAGGGCTGCCACCGCTGGTCAGTCTGCAGGGCCGGGGACCCTCACAGCCCATGAGCATGAACCACACCCAGGGAATCACGGTGAGTCTTGATGCCCCCTCTTGTATATGTGAACAGCCTGATAGACTAATGCATTATGAAGGCAGACTCCCTCCTCTTAGATAGTATATGATGAAAATATATGTGGAGATTTTAGGTGTGGTAAATAACATATATATATGGTCTGGGTTTGACTGCTGGCACCCTAAAAAAATGTACCTGACAATGGTTAACACATACCATGCGATCTGACCCATAACACCCACCTCTTCTTTGTCTGGTGGGTACCGGCAAACTGGAGATATTCATATTCAAATCATCGCAACATCGTGGCGGCGGGGTTGCTGCCAGCCACAAGACATGTGCTAAAGATCTCTTCAGAAAAATTGTATACATGGCTGTTTCCTTGATGGAGTACTAATTTTATGTTTGCCTTCTGAGCTCCAACACAAAGGGAAAACTTCATTGTGAGTGTGGTATAATGTCACAGCTTGCTTTAATTTTTTGCACTACCTTTCAGAAATACAGATTTTCACACATAGTCTTTCATGGCATTGTACTCACACCCTTCTGAAGCTTCCAAAATACCAGTTTAGACTCCAGTTATTTAACTATAAGGATTGTGTCATCCACATATAACTTTCATTTGTGTCTGTCTGATTCTTAACAATATTGATTCTGACGCTGCTCTTTCCACAGGCTGGAATGCACAACATGCGGCTGTCATCGTCAGTGGCAGTGCCGCGCGCCAAGAAGCTTCAGGGTGGCAGCCGGGTAGCTCAATCCCTCGACGTGGAAGGTGTGACACTTGTGATTTAGGTGTTGGAAGCAAAACCTGAAGTACTGTAGATTTTTTTGTTGCTTTTATTTTCATTTTAGTTTATATGCTTAAACTTATTGATGTAATGTTTAGGGTTTGGTCACATGTTTTGGAATGCCTTAAATAGAGTATTGAGGAAGAAAAATTGCTGGGACTACAAAGTTCTGAGGATTTTCAGAAAGTATACATGATAGAACTTGATACTAACTGTGCTTAAGAAAATATGCAGGGTTTGAGCAATGGAAAGAAACCTACCAAGGAACACCTGTGGCAAGGGTAGAACTAGCAGAGTTACAAATGAGACAGTGTGGGAGAGGTGTTGAATACAGGAGTCATATGATATTATTTAAACAGAGAAGAGTTCAAATGTTCCATGTGATTAAATTTATACAATCATTCCTTCTCTTACTAAAGTTTTTATCTCTCTTTTATATAGTCCCCTTTGAATAGTAGAAAACAGGACCACAGTGATGTTATTATCAGTGTGCCTATGGGGAGAGTCACCACCACTATGTCCTTGTGTTGCAGGATTGTTTGACATGGAGGGTATGATGGAGGGCAGTGCCGCACCCAGTCACCCTTCGTACCACTCTGATGATGAGGATGACTCGGATGGTGAGTGTTGCTCCTGTCCAGGGCTGATTGTTACGCTAGTGCTGTGAGTCTAAGGGCTGCTTTCACAGTCACTTCGTTTGTTTTGATCGTTACCAATGGCGGCGATCGACGTGTGAAACTGGCCTTTGGAGTAGTGGCGGCTGCAGAGGAAGCGAGAGGTGTTGAGAGTGTGTGGCAAGGTGCGGGGCTAGGCTAACCCCGCGCCACCACTACCCCATCGGCCAGTTTTGCGTGGAACTACTATAGTGTCGATCGCCGCCATTGGTAACGATCAAAACAAACAAAATGACTGTGAAAGCGGCCCTAAGAGGTAGTGTAATGACATGATGAAAGGCAAGCATTGAAAAACTGTGGAACACTTACAAAATTAGGTGAATGAAATTAACAGAAAGACATAAAAATTAAAGTATATGAGTAACATGCATGCTTTTCATTTGTATTGGGATTGGTGATAACGTGAGTGCCATAGGTTGGATTGATTTCATTTTTTGCAGCCAGTACTTTTATTTTTCCAAGGCTCACGGGCAAGGAGTAACTTTTGAGTATATGGGTGAACACTGCCATGGCCACCTCTTTATTCTTTTTTTTTTTTTTTTTTTTTGTTTTTTTTTAGGAGCAGCGAGTAGCTGGCTTTTTTTATTATTGTTTCCTTTTTTTGTACCCTTGAGCTGTCTCCTTTGTTGTAAATAAAAAAAATGTTAAGTGAGCCAAGTAAGGAGGCCCAGTGAGACAGAGATGAACACCAAGGCCATGTGCAGCTTAGTGTGCTTTAACTTTTCCTAGTGGTAAAAAATTAACATGACCACCTCTCCCCTAGACTCCACCTTTGGCGAGGACTCACAGATCTCTGGTGACCACGACTCCATGAGGGATCTGGCCAAGTCTGTACCGGTCAGCGTCCCCATGTGGCCAGCGGCGCGGCCCAAGCCCATGCCCGATGACCATGTGGTGGAGGTTAGTTACTCAGCATTAAACACATCACTCCCCTCCACCTTGCTCATCTCTTATTCATTTATCCTCCTTGCTCTACACACGACTGATGTGGAGGTGGTGTTTGCCCACTGCCCGACGTGTGTGTGTGTGTGTGTGTGTGTGTGTGTGTGTCTGATTGTCTATCTATCTATCTGTCTGCCTGTCTGTCTGTGTTTTAGAGTATCTTCTGTAATTTTCATTATCATCAATGGCCCAATTTTCAGCAAAGGTAAAGTGGGAAGGCCCCAAAAAATCAAACAAACAATTTTTTAGAATTCTTCTAAGCAACTACAGTTCAGCCCTTGACCTCATCCTTCTGTATTACAGCAACTGCATTCCTTTTAGTTTTCTCTTACAACATGCAGTGGAACATGAAAACTTGTATAAATGCTCATGCCTCAGGATATTTTATAATTATAGTAAACAAAGTATTGAGTCAAGCTTGCATTGCTCTGTAAGCATGTGTTTGTATACATGTTTGCATACATGCATGTATGAATAGGTGCAAGTGTGCTTGGCGTCACAGGCCTTAGATTGTCCGAGGTGATGTGATGGATATCCTGTGTCGTTTAACAGAGACCCAGTGATGTCCAGCAGATGGCAGCCTCCATTAAAGCACTCGCCCGCAGTGTCCACACCACCTCCGTTGATCTGTTTGGGGACCTTCCTCGGCCCCGACAGCCTCTGTAGGACGTGGACAGCTAGGGCAGCTCCGTGGAATAGCGTACAACAGAGGCAGTGTGTGTGTTATTAGTGTGCCTATGCACACATGTCCGTGCACATGTGTGCATACATACAGCAAGATCTCCCCAATAGTGATTTCCAATTTTTTTCTATAATAACAGCAAGTCAAAATAGATACCAAGTTTCTACAATGTTTGGATTACTTCCTGGAAGGAAGCATGTGCCAGCATCTTGGATGGCATTTATTTGCTGCCATTTTGATGGCATAGTCATCAGACTTGCATCCTGGTCACAGCCAAGGACACATGCACAAAGGGATATTGGATGCCTCAACTGGTGGACTGCTACCATTGTTTTCCCATATGAACCCCTCCCTCCTTTAGTTTTTTTTTTTTTTTTTTTTTTTCCCTGAAGTAAAAGAAATTGCTGTCTGAATGACATGAGGTTTCAACACACCTTAAAGGTGTTAATAAGGTGTTTGGTATGACAATTGTTCTAAGGCTTGTGCATGACAACCACTGTGGCATCAACCGATGGCTGCATGCTTCTTGCCACTATTGCTTCTCGTCCTCACCCAGTTCCATCAACACGTCATCAAATCCATCAAAGCCAACCCTTACAATTACTGGTTATAGAGGTGAAAATATCACACAGCAGCACGCACACCACAACACAGGCTGTGGGTGAGCCGTGTTCTAGCTATGCATCAGGTGTCGTCTCTGACTCCTGACCCAAATCTAAGCACAGCACTGAGTGGTATCCTGATTGATAAATGCTCTAATCTGCACAGTATGACTGCTCCTACATTTTATTCCTTGCATTCTTTACATTTTCTATACCATTCAATGGTGTGTTTGCATGTAGGTCAGAAGTCAGACACTTGGTACATTGTTAATGTCTCTCATCCTTGGATGCACTCAGGTCACCCACTAGCCCAAAGGTTTTGTTCCTTGTGGTTTGAAGTAGAATGTGTGCTGCTGTGTGATAGTGTTGATGGAAGTGGGGCGGGGCCAGCCTGGAAACAGAGTAAATGGTACATCACAGTAGCCTCCATGTGCAAGCTTTGGAACACCCATCAAGAGGGACACCTCATCAGCTCCCTTGAGAGGAGTGACTGCTATTAAGTGCTTGCAATTGAAAAAAGGTCAATTAGTACTGGAATTAGAACCAATAATTAGGGTTTATCCCTAATGTTAAGCTTTTTATTTGGAACCCTTCTCCTCCAAGACTATCAGACCTACATTATTGGATAAGTTCTCTATGGAAACAATGTGAAGTGTGTTATTGGTTGAGTTCTCATTGGAAACAATGTGAAACATAGATTAAATATATTGAAAATATCTTAAATCTGTTCAGGTCTTGATGCTATGGCCTTTTAAAATGTCAATGACCCTAACAAGCTTGGTTTAGACCCATAACTTTCAAACTGAGGCTGGTAGGGAAATTATCTTCAATTAAAAAAGTCAGAATTTAACACTTTCAAACAAAACTCAACCAGTGTTTTAGGTCTAATAGTTTTTGAGTTTTTGAAGCTTGTAAGTTAAACATGTCACATTTTGAGAAATATACTTTCAAAGTCTTAAATGTTATTTACAAAATAATAATATGTGCAAACTGCGCTGATTTTTACCAACTTAGGGATGTTGGATGGAGAAATTTTGCCTTAGGGATAATTTTGGCACTGCCATCTTGATTACGGAAAATACTAGGACGGTCAGGTTTTCAACCTTTTGCGTACTGTAACACCCACCATGACTTAGGATTTTTATCACTTCACCTAAAAAAAAAGTAATGACAGAAGGGTTTCAAATGGAAAAAATGTGTGAATTAAAGTCCTGGGTTGGAGGCACCAACCAACCCTTTCTTTGTGTACCTCACCTCTTTGCTAATACTGCCATTTTTCAGGCGCTAGTAAGATGCCATTGGTGAGATCCTGCTATAGTTTGAGACAGTTGTTTACTTGACAATTAAGGTTTATATATATATATATAGAGAGAGAGACAGATAGACATTGACTGACGGAAAGAAGAATCTAGTGCCTCACAGGGGATCACTAAGTATAGCTTCAAGCTGGGAAATTTAAAACAAACTGTATATAATGAAGTTATCAGTATTGCCTTTGGAGAATATATATGTACATATATATATTGTTTTATACCATGGATGTGTTCAGGAAAGTAACTTTTGTATGAAGAAGTGTTGACACTTACGTACACATGGTGAAGACTTGTTTGTGGAGTTTCAGTGAGAATTGTTCAGATAATTAGTCTCTCTATTGGTAAAACTGTTCCCTGTTTATGACAGACCTCTCTAAAAGATTACAAAACATTGCATGCAGGAGCATTGCTAGGACTTAATGGGTGATGGACACAGCATGCATGCAGCTGGGGAAGCCTGCTAAGGGAGGGGGGTTGCTGCCACCCTCCCTCCCCCAAGGGATGCCCCTGCCTGTAGAGTGTTGGGTTCTGGAAACTTAACAGTTAAGAGCATAAGTCCGAGGGTTTGTAGTTCCTTCACTCGTCTTGAAAGTTTTGTTTAGTTCAAAGGCAATATTTGTTTAAGGTAATGTTACAAAGAAAATTATAAATTCTTCGATGGCTGTGAATGCATTTTTTCCTCTTCAACTGTTACGTAAGAAGTAGAGTGTGAAGTACATTGCCTTCACCCTAAAGATATAATGCTCTGTTATCAATATTCCATTAGCAGTTTGGTCAACTTGAAATAAGTTGTTCTCAGACATAGAGAACAAAGACTTTAGTATAGATGTACTGATGATGATATTTTTCTTTTGCTGTGGCTTTAAATGTCCGTTCAGCACTGAGGGTGTGACGGCGCTCAGAGATCTGATGTGTCCACAGGGAAGTGGGTGAAATGTGAAACTATTATGTGTTGTATTATCCATATTAGACGTTTGCATTTTTCATGAGCTTTGTTTGTCACCCGACCTTCATTACTCTTCCTTCTTTTATTTTTCCTTCACCTCCTCTTCATTAACCTCTATCCCCTTTCCCCCTCCTCTTCCTCCTTCTCCTGCTTCTATTGAGCTTTGTTTGTCACCCAACCTTCATTACTCTCTTCCTTCTTTTATTTTTCCTTCACCTCCTCTTCATTTACCTCTGTCCCCTTTCCCCCTGCTCCTCCTCCTCCTGCTTCTATTGAGCTTTGTTTGTCACCCGACCTTCATTACTCTCTTCCTTCTTTTATTTTTCCTTCACCTCCTCTTCATTTACCTCTGTCCCCTTTCCCCCTCCTCTTCCTCCTTCTCCTGCTTCTATTGAGCTTTGTTTGTCACCTGACCTTCATTACTCTCTTCCTTCTTTTATTTTTCCTTCACCTCCTCTTCATTTATGTCTATCCCCTTTCCCCCTGCTCCTCCTCCTCCTCCTGCTTCTATTGAGCTTTGTTTGTCATCCGACCTTCATTACTCTTCTTTCTTTTATTTTTCCTTCACCTCCTCTTCATTTACCTCTGTCCCCTTTCCCCCTCCTCTTCCTCCTTCTCCTGCTTCTATTGAGCTTTGTTTGTCACCCAACCTTCATTACTCTCTTCCTTCTTTTATTTTTCCTTCACCTCCTCTTCATTTACCTCTATCCCCTTTCCCCCTCCCCTTCCTCCTTCTCCTGCTTCTATTCTTGTGTCTCACCTCTCCCTCCTACTCCTTGCAGCTATGGTTTCTAGTCTTCATCATCAGTATTTTTTCTGCTATCTGGTTTCTGATATTACCTCTGGGTCTAAAGTATGTTTTGCAGCTGTTCTAAGATAGATCTTGTAGCTGCTACACAGCCATCCGTATGTGTGTGGTAACCTTCATTGTTGATTTCAGAACATCTGACGGGATGAAGTGTGTAGTGAGTGTGTTCAGCCACTAACGTGATGCATGCTGGGGTTGGAGTGTGTTCACCAATCTGTACGCAGCAGTTCAATTAGTGCTCATATCAGGAAAATGACCAAGTTGGAAAAATGAACTGAGGCATAGAAAGGAACTTGAGCTTAGGTTATAATAAAAGAATTGTCAAAACAAAGATTTTAATTTTTTTTAGATTTGACAGTAGAGCATTTTTATACTTACATTCATTTTCCAGAGCAGCTTTGTTCCTGATATGAGTATTAATTGGAGTAATGCATACAAAATGGCAAACATACCTTGCCTGAACTCTCTTAAAGTGCAATTACTGATAAAACTTTGTAAGCTCCAGCCTGTGTTGTACCATGCATGAAGATCAATTACAAAGGGCTTTGTGGACTCATAAGTGGTCTTGTTGGCGTGCGGCAAAGTTTGACAGGTAAATGAGGCAGGGCTTTGGCAATCACTTTCTCAGTAGTCACACTGTAATAAATTGAGAGTTTTGAGGATAGCGGAAGTTATGACTTTAATGACAGTATTTCAAATATTTATGCTTCCACAAGGTAATAATATGTTCTTAATTTTCTCAAGCTAACAATGGTTTCCTCACCCTAGGGATTAACATAACATAGATGTAAGTAAACCTGTGCCTTGTCTGACTTAACAGTTTTTTGTTCATTTAGTTGCTGTAACACGATGTAAATGCTACTAACTTCAGCAAGCCTGCAAAGAAGCTTTTAATTGTGTTCTTGACTGTCTCTGTTATTTGTATATATTGTGTGTTTTTGTGCAGAACTTATGGAAGGAATTGTGCTCAATTGACAACTGTGTTGGACTGAGTTTGGGAAATAGTTCAAAGAGTGTTTAGAGAGTGTTGCCTTTTAAAAGTGATTTCAATGAGAGTGGCAAAGAAAATAAATTAACTGTCTTCTCCCAGGAGTGCTGTGATATCATGAGGGCTCCTGGCAAGCTGTTGCACTCTTTACTGTTGCACTTAATATTGTTTTGGGAAGTGTCCAAAATTGTAAAAAAGGAATGGCCACTGAGGCAATGTTGCACCACCAGTAGTGAAGCAAAGTAGCTAATGGGTTCTGCATTGATACTGTGGATTTGTGTGGCTGTTGTACAATCACTGCAGGGTGTAACGGGCTTGTCGGGGGTCTAAATAATAATAATACATTGATATCCTACTATAACAAGGGCAGTTATCAATATGTGTCAGTCCCTTGGCTTTTTTGGTTTCTTGCATAATGACTGACTTAATAGAACAAGCTTAAGTTTTGATTGTTCTCAGTGCCAAGTTATAACAAATGCCATAAAAAAAAATTGTAGATGTTAAACTTCACTGTATCTTCAGGAATCATAATACTGGAGTTGTTATTGTGTCTTTTGATACTTGGTTTCCATGGGGATGCATTGGCTAAGATTATTCATGTCAAATTAGACAATAGTGGAAAGAGAAGAGAGGGACACATGATGAGGGAATATTAACATCCCTCCTCCACTCATCAAGCCTCCATGCCAGAGCCTGTGTGAAGATGACTGGCAAGGTTGTGTTAGGGTTAGCATTTTGCTGCTTTCATACTCTTTACTTTTTTTTTTCTTTTTTTTAATAGTTGTCTTTTATGTGTACCAGTGTAGTTCTTAGGTGTATTACCAAGTGTAGTGATCAGTAGATGGTAACATTTATTGATAAGAATCAGGTACAAAAAAGCTCGCTCACTTTGGTCAGTAGTCAGTTGTGGTTTAGAGGAGGGATGTTGACGGTGACTGAACCTCCGCCAGCCAACACAACACTCACAAGGGTATGCCATGTTAAGGTCTGCTGAGCCAGTGGCAGGCCTTCAGAGTTCCTGTAGAACCATGTAGGGCCTCCATGGTGCCTTTGGAGCCACATAGGGTGTGGGGTGGTACCTTTAGGGTCATGCATAGTCTGGGGGATTCTTGAGGGCTTCATGCCAAACAAAGATTCACTGATGGCTGCAGCACAGGCCAGTTGTGGACAGGCTTCCATGCTGTTGAGGGTTTTGGCTGCTTCTTAAATTTGTAAGGAATTTAGTCCGGTGACAATAAGGCCACTCAGTGTAATTGTGATCTACTCACTCCTCCGCTGCAAGGATTTTTTTCCTCTTCATTTTAGCTTTTTCCTAATATATTCTATGTTGAAGGGGGAAAGTACTGAGTAGTGCCAGTATTCTTGCTGGTAACCTGGATGTTGCACTTCCCCTGTGTCCCGGGGTAATGGGTTCTCGCCCACCACAGACTGAAGTGCCAGTGGAACAAAGATGCACGGAGGCCACACACAGCTGCAGCGTGTGTTCCCAACTCTATCTTATCATCAGTGAGATTCTCACATATAAAAGATTAAAGTTTATTTAAGGAACAATAAAGATATATGCTGGTCACTTAAGCTGTTAGAGGAAATATCTTAGATGAGATGATTCTAGTTGATACTTTTAAAGGGTAACATCATTGACCACAAGTAAGTGTAGATGATAGATAAATGACCATTTGTTAGATAAGATATATTTGTGCAACTAACAAAAAAATATGCAAATATGAGCTACAATGTGAGTAATGCTTCCCTTGTCTGAAAAATAAGCCAGACTGGAATATTGGCACAGCTTGGTACTCTTCCCTCTAGATAGACAGGATTTATTTCTTTATAACAAAGTGGCCTCCTGACTCTTGTGTCCCAGCCTTGGGGTGCCTCGGTATGCCCCACACAGCAGAGGCACCAGCAGTAGCAGTGGCCAGCAGGTCCACTGTTTGCCACATAAGTGAAGTCATACAGCATTGTGTGGCTGCTTGTCCTGGCACACGTTAATGGTCTGCCATGTTCAGCGGTCATGGTGTTTGTAGTAATATATTTGCCAAAACTGAACTGTTTAATAAACATTCTTCAACAGCCTGTTTTTGTCTTTCACATGAGTTGTGAATTTTAGGTTATTTCATGATCACCAGAACTGTCTGGAGTGCTTGGCCTTGGCCACAGGTGCAGCCAACAGCAGACACCAGGGAGGAATTCTTATTGTTTCTTACTCTTCCGCAAGGCTTCATGATTTTAGTTTTTTCAAGGTTTTCATAGTGTCTTGGTGTGACGGTAGATATGTATTGGTGTTCATGTTATTATAATTATGATTATTATTATTATTATTACTATATATATTACTACTATTACCTACTACTACCACCACTACTACTACTGCTACTTATTATTATTATTATTTTTATTATTATTATCATTATTATTATTATTATTATCTCCGATACAGAGAATAAAAACAGATACGTCTGTTCCAATGTGTTATGAGTCAGCTGACAGAAGTAGGACACATTTATAAAATTTATGGCTTGATAACAGCTTACCCTCAACTAATTTTTGCTGAGAACATTACTCAGGTTGGTTACATATGAGACTATATTCCCCCGTTAAAACCAAGCCTGTTGGACCCATTGAAGGAGCTGGAGGGCTTTAAAGATAGGCTGGGGTGTATATATATATAGCTACTCTATGCAGCTTTAGCCCCTTGCCTTCAGCTCTAATCTCAACTAAATTATCATGTTCCTCTTCCTCTTACTTTTCCTTCCTTTACTTTACACTCCTTCCCCAACTAAATCAATATGTTCCTCTACCTCTTACTTTTCCTTCCTTTACTCCTTCCCCAACTAAATCAAAATGTTCCTCTACCTCTTACTTTTCCTTCCTTTACTTTACTCTCCTTCCCCAACTAAATCAACATGTTCCTCTACCTCTTACTTCTCTTTCCTTTACTCCTTCCTCAACTAAATCAACATGTTCCTCTACCTCTTACTTCTCTTTCCTTTACTTTACTCCTTCCTCAACTAAATCAACATGTTCCTCTACCTCTTACTTTTCTTTACTTTACACTCCTTCCCCAACTAAATCAACATGTTCCTCTACCTCTTACTTTTCCTTCCTTTACTTTACACTCCTTCCCCAACTAAATCAACATGTTCCTTTTCCTCTTACTTTTCCTTCCTTTACTTTACTCCTTCCCCAACTAAATCAATATGTTCCTCTACCTCTTACTTTTCTTTACTTTAAACTCCTTCCCCAACTAAATCAATATGTTCCTCTACCTCTTACTTTTCCTTCCTTTACTTTACACTCCTTCCCCAACTAAATCAACATGTTCCTCTACCTCTTACTTTTCCTTCCCTTACTTTACACTCCTTCCCCAACTAAATCAACATGTTCCTCTACCTCTTACTTTTCTTTCCTTTACTTTACTCCTTCCCCAACTAAATCAACATGTTCCTCTTACTTTTCCTTCCTTCACTTTACACTCCTTCCCCAACTAAATCAACATGTTCCTCTTACTTTTCCTTCCTTCACTTTACACTCCTTCCCCAACTAAATCAACATGTTCCTCTTACTTTTCCTTCCTTCACTTTACACTCCTTCCCCAACTAAATCAACATGTTCCTCTACCTCTTACTTTTCCTTCCTTTACTTACACTCCTCCTCCAACTAAATCAATATGTTCCTCTACCTCTTACTTTTCTTTACACTCCTTCCCCAACTAAATCAAAATGTTCCTCTACCTCTTACTTTTCTTTACTTTACTCCTTCCCCTTAAATCAACATGTTCCTCTACCTCTTACTTTTCCTTCCTTTACTTTACACTCCTCCTCCAACTAAATCAACATGTTCCTCTACCTCTTACTTTTCTTTCCTTTACTTTACTCCTTCCCCAACTAAATCAACATGTTCCTCTACCTCTTACTTTTCTTTCCTTTACTTTACTCCTTCCCCAACTAAATCAACATGTTCCTCTACCTCTTACTTTTCCTTCCTTTACTTTAAACTCCTTCCCCAACTAAATCAACATGTTCCTCTACCTCTTACTTTTCTTTACTTTAAACTCCTTCCCCAACTAAATCAATATGTTCCTCTACCTCTTACTTTTCCTTCCTTTACTTTACACTCCTCCTCCAACTAAATCAATATGTTCCTCTACCTCTTACTTTTCTTTACTTTACACTCCTTCCCCAACTAAATCAACATGTTCCTCTACCTCTTACTTTTCCTTCCCTTACTTTAAACTCCTTCCCCAATCCCCTCAGTGTCCCTTTTCAACACTATTAATGACACAGTAATAATTTAATTTTCATGTAATTGCTTTTTCACACCTGTAATTTACGTTTATATAGTGTCTGTTGCTTAGTACTAGAAAATTTCATTATTATTCTTACCAACATAAAGATATTTTTGAGTATTTTGAGGTCAACTACGATTAATTAACTAACTCTAGGGAGCAACTTTCAGCCCTCAACACCCCTTCACAGGACACATTTCACCCTGTACTGAGGTCTGTTTTTTCTGCTCCTTTCTTCCACTGACCTTGCTTTTCTATTTTACTTTCCTCTGTGGTCTTTTTTTTTTTTCTATTTCCATTCATTCCTACCATTGTATCTTTTTAGTTTCATGTATATTAATTGTATAATCACATTCTGTCCTGCCTGGGGGTTGGGATGGCATGTTCCTCCCTTCTCCCTTGTTGTTTACCTGCATCAATAAACTATCAATCAATCATCAATCAATCACATTAGAGGGAGAGTGGGGGGAGGGGAGGGGGGAGAAGGGGGCGTGGCTGGAAGGGTGGATGCATCTTGGCGGCGGGACGGTTTTGGTAATTACGCTAAAATAACACGAAATAACCCACGGGGAGGAATGTAGACTACGTAGGGATGAACAAGGCATACCAAACACCGAGGAAAACTTACGTGAGAGAAAGAGAGAAGAAGAAAGAGTCGAGAATGGTAACTCAAGATTAGCTGTTATGGCGGAGGGCTGACCAGGGATGCCAAGTTATCGTACTCACCACACTGGATTTTCCTATTTCTAACGCATAACGATCATAAAAAACCGTCTATAATTAACATTTTTAGCACTAACTAGAAATGGGCATCGTTAGTTTTATGGGTGCGACGGTTTTTAGTCTGAAATAGGCGAATATAAGAGATTGAGTACGACAATTTGGCGACGTTGGAGTTGACTTGACAGGTGGAAGGAGGGGAGGACAGGTGGAGGCGAGCCCCGTGTGGACAATCATCTCTCCACACGAGCCACGGACACTGTTACGCCCCTGTGTGACTGTGGAGGACCCGTGAAGAGCAAGAGTGACGTTATGTTGAGGATGAGTCGTGTGAAGCAACGTAACAGCTGAGTACCGAGGTAAGACGCCCGCCCCTCCCCGCCAGCCCGGAGTGTGTTGTTTGAATAAGTGTAGATAAGTGGCTTTATTTCAGGTTAGAAAATAACATAACACTGAAAAACGATACAAAGCGTCACAGGTCAAAAGAAGAAGACACAGGTGATCCTCTGGAGGGCCGTGTGTGGTGGTGGTTTATGGAACTCTGATTTACGACTCCCATAGTTTGCCAATGACAGTTTTGTTGACATTAATATATGTTTTTGGTGAATCTCAAATAATGATCTCAATTTAGATTATCATTTTTCCCCATTTGGTTATAATGTGTTTTCGGATAATATTTAGGAAACCTTCGCCACCACTGGCAAAGTTAATACTTACCACATGGATTTCTTTTTGGTCCCTGAATGCAGAGCAGTGACAAGTGACTTCCGGAAAGGAGAAAGAATCCAATTCAGTGACTATCTATTGTTGAAAATAGGGGATAATAATTCATGAAAACGTCGCCTCCTCTGGCAGCGGCTGCCATGGTGACGGTGCCGCCGGTGTTGCGAAAAATACCTCCTCGCAGAAATTAGTTGTATATACATGAGGGGGGGTCCAGGGGGGGGCAAAGCCCCCCCTTTAGCTGTTAGGTCGTAAAGTTCGGTTGGAATAGTGTAAATATGCTCCCCCACCCTTAACACTCTGCGAGCTATTTTGCGGCTGTGGCGGTGTCACCATCGCCATGGCGGCCGCCACCAGAGGAGGCGACGCTTTCGTGAATTATCATCCCCTATTTTCAACAATAAATAATCCCTGAATTGGATTCTTTCTCCTTTCCGGAAGTCACTTGTCACTGCTCTGCATTCAGGGACCAAAAAGAAATCCATGACGTAAGTATTAACTTTGCCAGAGGTGGCTAAGGTTTCGTAAATTTTCCCCGTGTTTTCTCCTGTTACGTGATGTTATATATTTTGTATAACATTATTGCTAGCATAACTGATGCTGCTTCCAAACTAGTCTTAATTTATTTCAGAATCTCTGCATCCTCCTTAAGACAATTCTTTTATTTTTATTATTATTATTATTATTATTATTATTATTATTATTATTATTATTCCTACTTTCATTACCAATATGTTTGATGAAGTTGAGTAATTCCCTCAACCTTCCACTTCCAGAGTGTGTGTAGGCCGCCAGGATGGACGTCGGTGAGGCAGAGTGTGAGGCGGTGAAGCGCGCTGCGCTGCTGGTGGAGAACATGCTGCAGCGGCCCGACCAGCTGCAGAAGGTGGACCAGTACCGCCGCAGAGTACAGCGAAAGAAGGTTAGGAAACAGTCCTCAAGTGTATACCATTATATTGACTGACCTGTATTCAGTCATACTTTTCTGACAAGACTTTGAAGAGCTTGTTTTCTCTTTCTCATTCTCTCTTTGGTTATACAATCATGCATTGGTGTGGCTCGATGCCATTCATAATTTAGATGACATTGGATGTATGTATAGGTGCATATAAGCTGATGTTCCCCCATGTACTATCAATAAGTTTTATAACATGTTATTTCAGTACTAATTAAGAATCATCATCAGTCTGAAAATAAATACCTAAGTGCATTGTCTCTTTGCATTTATTATTGAAGTAATTCTCACTGTTAGTCAGCATGGTAATGAAAATGTGACACTGTTGTGCAGGCATCAGTGGAGGCCATGCTGAAGACGGCCATGCAGAGTCAGCTGGACGGGGTGCGCACAGGCCTGGGCCAGCTGCAGTCCGCCCTCACAGACCTCAGAGAGATAAAGACATGGTAAGTGGCTGCTGCTGCTGATGAAAACACAGACACCATGCACTTCACTCCTGGCAGCACAGTAGATGATGCAAACACTCAGACCATGCTCCTTCTTATGCATTAGTAGACAAACACAGACAAGGAGACTGAGAGGGACGTGTCCATTACAGCTTGGGAGAGGTGGAGGGCAGTCTGGTGAGGGTGCCAGAGCTAAGCAAGGCGCTGTACGAGTGCCGGGAAGAGTATGTGCGGCACTCCCAGTACGCTGCGGCCATGGAGAACCTCAAGCACATCTTTACCGTGCCCGAGTCAGTGGAGAAGACGGAGAAGTGGATCGCTGATGGTAGACTGCTGTATGCCCACCAGGTGTGTGTGTGTGTGTGTGTTATTTTGTGTCACTAACAAGGGATGTATTCTTTTCTTGGACCATAAGATTTGTAGTGTGTGAATTTCCTTTGCATTGGTGTGATAAGTAAAATATCTGTGTGTGTGTGTATGTATATATATAAATGTTTGATTCAAGATTGACAGAAAGAAAAATACTGGAAAAGAATCATACTTTAAATTTGTGCCGTACAGTAAAGTAACATTCTCATCGGCTTATTTTTTCATTGTTTGTCCTTTTGCCATTCCAGCCTTTTTGTCTTATTCTCTTCCTTTGTTATCCGCTTTTAATCTTTGTAGCTTTATCCTTGTTCAGTGGTCAATGACGTTTCCTTGTTCCCATGTTTCCTTTACACCTGATCATGCCTTCCACTTCCTCTTTATTCCCCTTTATTCTCCCTTACTGTCATTCCTTTCCACTTTATCCATATCCTTTCTCATACTAACTCTTACTTCTTCTCCCCTTCCCTGTCCCTACTTTCCTTCCTTTCCACCTCATCCCTTCTCATGCCCTCACCTCCTCTCCCTTTCCCTACCCCTACTTTCCTTCCCTCTTTCACTTCCCATTATTCTCCCTCCTCTCCCCTTCTCTGTCCCTACTTTCCTTTCTGCTTTCTCTTTTCCTCTCCTCTTTTCTCTCCATCATGTTTCTTACTCTTTCACTTCCCATCGTTCATCGTTCTCTCTCCGTCATCCCCACACAGTGCCTGATGGACTTGGAGAACAGTCGTGACGATCTCCTGTTTGAGCTGCACAAGTTGCCACACCAGAACCCCAACGACACGCGCATGTTGAAGGAATACTTTGCTGATGTACACAAGCTTTCCGAGGACCTGGGTAAGTGTATGTGTAGGTGTAGGAGTTGAAGGAATACTTTGCTGATGTGCACAGGCTTTCTGGGGACCCGGGTTTGAAGTTTCATGAGTGAGTGGCTGCAGTTAGTGAGTGTCTTGAGAAGTATGTAAAAGAGTGAAGGAGTGAATGAGTGAGCCTTGTGTTGTGTTAGTGACCATAACATCTTTGCTGCAGGTAAGCAGGTGTGGATCATCCTGAAGCGCACACTCAACACGGTGAGGAAGGAACCCCCACAGATCGTCACTGCTCTCAGGATTGTGGAACGGGAGGAGCGGGCAGACCAGTTTGCTCTCCAGGTATGTGCTGTGTATGAGAGAGAGAGAGGAGAGGAGAGGAGAGGAGAGGAGAGACTCGCTGACTGATTTACACTCCACTCCTCACTAACAAGACCACTCCCTCGGCAGCGTCAGAAGGGGTCTGGCTTCCTGCCTCCTGGCCGGCCCAAAAAGTGGCGTGAGAAGACCCTGGAGGTGCTGGAAGAAGCCGTGGCCGAGCGCATCGAAGGGAACATGTTTGAGGGCCGCAGCGACAGCAAGAACTGGCTCATCAAGCACCTCGAGGTAAACCACAACTTGAGCCTCTAGTCAGAAAGTGTTGATGTTACTTGCATGTGTTGCTTGATATGCTTCAATTTTGTAACACATACTTGTATATAAATGCTATCTTGAATTTCAGTAGTACATTTTTGGGTTAAACCTGTAAATGATCAATCTTAAGGTGATGGATGTTTGTACTCTAATATGGTTGATGTTTTGTTTGATTGAACATCGAAATTTACATTATAAACCTCCATTTTCATAGTTTACTATGATAAATGACCATTAGGGAAGAGAGCAGAGACTGGAGATTAACAGTCATTATATTTTTCTGCTTCATTGTGGGACATAAAACACTTAACCAGTTAGGTCAAGTTGTCTGCCTGTCACTCACACAAGGCATGAGGCAGTAAACGGCTGTGTGTTGGCAGGTGATTCGCCTGCTGGTGCTGGAGGACATGAAGGTGATCCGCTCCTTGTGTATGCCATGCTTCCCGCCGAGCTACGACATCGTCAACCACTACGTCCAGATGTACCACAAGAGTCTCGCCACCCATGTGAGAAGCCTTCATTTGTCTTGTGTCTGCTCAGAGCTAGGCTGCTGGCTTTGTGGGTGTACCTTCTAAAATCTTTCCTCATTTGTTCTGCCTCATACACTTTGGAACTCTCTATAGTTTTAGTTTGCTCTTCATATATACTTTTTCCTTCAGTATTGCACTCCTCAAATCAGAGATCTACTGGCTGTAATTACTGGATTCTGCTTTGGTTTTGGTTCCCTGTCACAGGTTTCCTTGTTTTCACCCATCTCAGTAGCCCATGATTATAATGGTTTTGCTGTTGTTTTTGCATCACCAGTTCCATCTTCCCTTAGTTTTCCTCTTGCTGGGATGTAGAATTGTATTGCAGGGTAGTTGATATTTTTCAAAAGATATGAGAAATTAGTCTTCTTGGGAAAAGAATACATGAGGGGTTGAAATATTGTTTGAGGGACTAAAGTAGTCATCACGTCACCATCTGAGGCACAGGCTGTATGTAACTGTACTTCCAGCAGGAAGGAAAGATAGGTGTTGAAAAGCAAAGACAAAAGAGTTTGACCAGACAGGGTCCATCAGCTTTCCAAGTGTTCACGCCAGAAAGGGCACAGGAAACATCATTATTAGCAAGTTGAATGTTGGGCTTAGTAAAGTCAGAGGGGAGATGATTAGGAGGAATGTGCCCTGAATTGTCCAGAGCAGAATTTTCAGAGAAAGGTGTTGACTAGGTGCCAGAAGTCTAGAAGAATTTTCTATTGATGAAAATTTTTGGTAAGTTGGAGATTAGCTTTGACTCAATCCTGGGCAGAACAAAAGAGCATGATTAGGAATTTGAAGGTTCAGGTACCTATCGTGAGCTGCCTGTCTAGCTTTTATTTATTATACGGTATATATAATACACTCCAATCTCCTTCACAGTTGGTGGATCTCGTTTCTACGGGACTTGAGGACAATGAGTATGTGACACTTTTGTCCTGGGTGCTCAATGTGTACTCCGGGCCAGAGCTGATGGGCCACGCGACACTCAACATCAACATGGCCAAGCTGGGGCCACTGCTGGACAACAAGGTGCTGGAAGACCTCATCTCTGAGTACCTCACGGTGAGTGCCAAAGTTGATTTGTCTCACTCTTGTCATACACCCTTTTCTTTTTCTCCTTCTTGTCCCATCATAAGAGATAATATTTATTTACTGTATTTTATATACCTAACTGAAGAATGTGAGAATGATCGTATGGCTTCTATCACCAAAGGATAAGCTTGCCCTTTAACCCGGTAGCAGTGACGGGCCAAATTTGTGGCTTTACGTGTAGCAGCAACAGGCCAAATTTGTGCCATGATATAAACCCCCCAAAATAGATGATGCATAAACTGATCACAAATGCTTTGATATATATTATGAAATGGTTTGTGTGAGGGGTGATTTTTTCTCATTTTTCTCGCTTGGAGGGACCATTAAGAAACATGATCCCCGCTGTTACCGGGTTAAGTGGTACCCATCTAAACCTCGCATTCAGGCAGTTGTTGTTGTCAAGGGTCGGCTTTCAGAGCTTTAGCCCCATTTTTTTTTCTATCCCTGAATTTGTTTTTCCAAGAATGACTTTGCAGCACGTATTTAGATTGTGGCTTCTCTCAGTTGGTCTCGGATGGCAGGAACTATTGTCTAGAAGTTGTGTCTTTGTTGCTTGTGATTCCTCAGAACTCTGGGTCAAGCCCCCAATGTACTGAATGCCTAACAGTGGCCCTGATTCTATTAGGATTTTATTATGAGGATTGTTAAAGTGATAAGCTAGTTGTATAACCAAGTTTTCTTTTGTTACATCAATTCCACATTGAAAGAGGTTAAACAAAGTGATGAATGGGTATTGTCTCAACAGAATGTGAACAACAACTATGACTCGTGGATGAACAAGGCACTGGAGATCGAGGAGAAGGAGTGGTACCGCCCCGAGCCCCCACAGCAGGACTCTGACTCCCACTACAAGACTGAGCTGCCTCAACTCATCCATGACATGATCCGGCAAAACTTGGAGGTTGCAAACACCATCAGGTGGGCGGTGTTCATTAGGTGGTAGTTTGGTGGCCAACTAGAATCATAAGGAGAATATTGGTGATACTGATTAATTGTGAAGAGCTGGAGGAATATATTCTGTATGGATTAAGTTTACAAGTAGGAACAACTGTATGCTTTCTGCTCTAATTGCCACCATGAAAGAGGTCCATCAGAAGTTATCGTCATGAGTAACCCTGTTTCCTACAAAGGCAGGGTGAGGTGCCAAAAAGGCCTTGCAGTAATTATGAGGCGTTTTCTAGACGAAGCTGTTTGAGGGGGACACAACCTCCTGTATTTTAGTAGTTGCCTCATGTGACACAGTGGAATATATACTTGATAAAATGTGAAAATCCTGCACCTTTATGCTGCTGACTAAAAGAGAGCCCTGTCATGCTTCCCCAGCCCAGAGGTGCAAGTCAAAGTGCTCATCAGTAGCCTGGAGCAGGTGAGGCTGTTTGCTGGCAAGTTTGAGGCAGCCGTCAAGAGATACAAGGACACCTATTACTCAGACCGGTCACAGGTACTTGGCTCCCGCTCCACTTCATTCTTTGTCTCGTACTCATTATTTATGATTAAATTCTTTTTCTTTAGATTTTCTGAACCATTTTAGTTCCAGGATCATTTATAAAAAAATTTGCTGCCAATATTTTTTTATATTTTTTTTTATATATATATTTTAGTTTGATGAAAGACTGAATTAATTAGCTGAGCTTCACACAAGTGCAGAGGCATGCCATTTTCATGCCATATTTTCAAGTCTACATTCCTGTCCATTTATGGTCGCACAGTTCTTCATTTTGTATGTCGACGCATGCCCTAAGTTGTTCAAATGAGTCTTTAATTCCCACCAACATATCCTTGGAAACCTACAGCCCTCACACTTGGCCTTGCAGATCCAGTACTACACCACCTACATCATTGCCCTGGCCAACAGCTGCCAGGCGATGGTGGATGTGCTCATGAGCATCAAGACTCAATTCTGGAAGCCAGGCACCACCACCACCACCAACGACACCATGATTGCCACCAAATTTGATGCTGTCCTTACTGTATACCAGGTGAATTAAGGATAATATATATCATTATATAAAAAAATATAGATTTACAAAGCTATGAAATGTTCTAAGAGAAGAATGAGGGAATAAAATAAAAGTAAGATGTTTTTTAAAGTAATTAGAATGGACATATTTATGTAAGAGTGATGCATAAGAAATAGTGCTTGACTAAATTAAAGAAAAAATGGTAGAAGTAAATTGTTCTATCTTGAGTAAAGTGAGCAATGAAAATAATAATAAAGTTTGACACGGCTAAAAGGATTGAAAGAATGACGACTTGTTCTTGGTTAAGTAGAAAATTGACCACACAGATATCAGCACTTCCTTTTTTTTAGCTATTATAAACAGTGAGGTATGAGATAAATTACAGAATGATCAACACAGTTTGTTTGTTGTTGTGTTTGTTCTGTCCATGTTGCCTTATTTTGTGTTAACCCGGTAGCAGCGACGAGCCAAATTTGTAGCTTTACTGTGTAGCTACCAGCGACGGGCCAAATTTTTGCCATGATATAAACCCCCCAAAATAGATGATGCATGAACTGATCACAAATGCTTTGATATATATTATGAAATGGTTGGCGTGAGTGATGATTTTTTCTCATTAATTCGCTTAGAGGGGCCTTTAAGCAACATGAA
The DNA here is from genome assembly GCF_024679095.1 of Eriocheir sinensis. Taxonomy (NCBI): domain Eukaryota; kingdom Metazoa; phylum Arthropoda; class Malacostraca; order Decapoda; family Varunidae; genus Eriocheir; species Eriocheir sinensis. The sequence goes on from NC_066553.1 coordinate 2,769,630, forward strand.
CCCTGCAGCTACCAGGTTAAATACTTGCCTTTGCTTCCACTTCTTTGCTAGATGAGTCCATTCCTGGCCAGCAGAAAACGTACAAACTAGTTGACTTGGATTAGAGGTATTGCTTAATATTTCTTTTTTACTGACTTGTGTTAATCAGGTTCAGTCCAGCACCATGAAAGGCAAAGTACGTAAAGTATGTTACCTGTTACTCTTACTTCGTAGCATGTGAGGAACCAGATGTGTGACCACCTGCTGGAGGAGGCCCTGGTGGACCTGCAGGACCACTTCAACGCCCTCCTCACCCCTCGCTGGCTGCATAACACTGAGCCACTGGACACCATCTGCCTCACCCTGTCTGATTACTTCAATGATTACTCACACCTCCATCAAAAGTGTGTTAAATAGCACGAGTCAGTCTAGTTTCTATATCATCCACACATAGGGGAATATTACCTTCAAATAGGCTGTTAATAATTCACCTTTACTATTTCTTTTAATCCCTGTATCACCATGAGGTTTGTTATTGATGTTGAAATTTGTTATTTTTCACTAATTGTAATCATGCTAATAACTTTACTGTCCATCCATCAATGAAGAAACTGCTAGAAGGTTGTCTTTTGTCAATGAAGTCACTCTCTTGCCCTCAGGAACTTTGACCACGTGGTGCAGCTGGTGCTCAACACGGTGGCCATGCGCTACACCACCGCCATCCTGCAGAAGCGGATCACACTCAAGACTCAGGAGGATCGCAAGCTGGTGGCCGAGAGGATAACGTCTGTGAGTCTTCATGAATTTACTCGTACCAAATAAACATGGCCCGGCTGATATGACATATGCACAGACTGTCTATGAATCAGCAAGCTAGTTTAAGAAGCATGTGCCTGTCCTTAACCCCTTGACTGCGGATTTCCTACAAGAAGACCTCGCCAAGCTACAGGAATGGAAGAAAAAGTGGCTGCTACAATTCAACGAAGGAAAATGTAAAGTCCTGCACCTTGGGAGGGGATATCCAGCACACTAATACCACGTGGGAAACACTCCACTATCCACCACAGAGGCAGAGAAAGACCTGGGACTATAGTTACCAGGCTACCAGTGACGGCCAAATCCGTGCCAATCGCAGCGGACGGGTTAACCCTTTCAGTACAGTGGCACCGATGTCGGCATCATCATATGGAAAGGGTTAATCCTCTTCTAAACCTCTTAATCCTCTTCAATTTCCTCTTAACCCTTTCCATACTGTGACACCGATGTCTGCGTCAACGTATTGAAAGGGTTAAACCGTCCGCTGTGATTGGCACAGATTTCGCCTTCACTGGTAGCCTGGTAACATTTACATACAGGTCTTTCTCTGCCTCTGTGGTGGATAGTGGAGTGTTTCCCATGTGGTATTGGTATGCTGGATTTCTGCTTCAAAGGTGCATGACTTTACTTTTTTCTTCATTGAATTGTAGCAGCCACTTTTTGTTTCATTCCTGTAGCTTGGTGATGTCTTCTTGTAGGAAATCCGCAGTCAAAGGATTAAGTTGAAATGCATACCCTTCAGCTCAGAATATATTATGTACAATTTTTTCCCCCAATGTCCACAGGAAGCTGAGAAGGTGGGGAGTGTGTTTGAACAAGTGACACCAGACCTTGTGAAGTTTGATTCTCCGTGTGAAGTGATGAAAGGTCTCGCTGAGGTCGTCAAGGTCTCTGACATTGACTTCATCGGCTTAGAACTTCATCGGTTACTGCGCAGGTAAGTTTAATACTGGATTCTTATTTTAGAACAAAGAAATTTAAATTCCAAAAAAACCTCATCATTGCACTCTTTGAGAATCTTACATCTGGGCCTAGGAAAAAAAATTCAGGGAACCTACATCTTGTTAGTGGTCTGATAACACTAGGTAAAGAACAACGAAGTGTTTAGTTTTTATTATTTATGAAAATAAATTATCCACAGCATTGTATATGTTAAACTTATAATATATACATAGCATTTTTTGCCTGAAATTGATTAAACAGCCACACTGAGGAGTACACCTTCATACATTTAACCCGGTTGCAGCGGGGATCATGTTTCTTAATGGTCCCTCTAAGCGAGAAAATGAGAAAAAATCATCACTCACACAAACCATTTCATAATATATATCAAAGCATTTGTGATCAGATTACGTATCATCTATTTTGGGGGTTTATATCATGGCACAAATTTGCCCCGTCGCTGCTACACGGTAAAGCCACAAATTTGGCCCGTCGCTGCTACCGGTTTAAGATAAGGCAATATAAAGGTTTATTATCTCAGAAAGCAGAAGTTTATCAAGGGGCCTTCATGAAGGGATCCTCTTATTAACATGGCAAGATGGAAGTTATCTTTGCCTAGGATCATCTGTGGCGTCAGTAACACAGATAGGATGAGAAGTGTAGTGGTGTATGAGAGGTGCAGAACATGGTCTTTTGACTGGACAAAAGCTTATGATGTCACCAGATTGAGGAAGTTGAGAGAACAAAAGTAAAAATGAATCTATGCTATTGAAGCTGTGCAGAAAAGCAGTTAAATTTAAAAGGAAAATGAATGAAGTGAAATTTGTTTGTAAATGTGGAATGGAAATGATGCTTTGAAGCAATGATCAGTGGTCTGAAATGTAAAGCAATGAGTTAATCAAACAATCATTAGGGACATCAATGGGGGCTGTGTTGCCTTACCCACCATACAACATTAAACCTGGTGGTCTCTCCGTGCAAGTCTCAATGCAGGCCCCTTTCTCATTCCAAGTACCTCGATCTATTGGCTTGCTCAAGCCACAAACTCTGTGGTTGCATGCCACATGCCCATATCGCCAGAGATGGCATTCATGGACTATGCGGGTAATAAACTTTGAATCAATCTCACAAGCAATCACTGGTTTAACACAAATTTATTACAGTGAAACTCCTTGACTCTTCATAGGCACTTATTAGCAAAGGCATGAATCCACCTCTTCAAGTTGCAAGTTGAGTAAGACAGGAAGTACAAGAGGCTTGAAGATCCAGATCTTTGCACTTCTGCACACGATATACTCATGCTAAGTGAGTCGATAACACCATAGGCCAAGCCAGATCATCCCCAGCATCTTCCCCGAAGCAAAACCACTCGTAGATCTCAGGTGCTCTCCAATGCATTTCTTTGCAGCTTTAAGAGTTTTGCATTTGAAGGGATGCCACAGTTCTACAGGGACCTCAAGAGTCAAAGTGAATGATAGTACAGTCAAGCCTCAGTATCTGGAGATTTATCATCCATGGATTTGAATATCTGTAGGGTAGCCTGTGGATATTATCGTTAAAGATTTGGGTATCCGCAGGGTTCCTTGAGCATTTTTGTGGCTAGCTAAAGAACCTGTGGTTCACCACACACCCCATGCATGCACCTTCATACTTGCAGTATGAATTTATGGTGTTGAATTTTTCTCTGGTATGAATTGTGATATAAGACTCATACCATATCGTACTGTTATTGCATGCTCTAATTGCAGCCCATATCACCGGGTGATCTCTTCGGAACATGTGCATGTGGTCACTTTAGGGTGACCAGCTTCTCCAGTCTGCTTATGTGGAAATGAATGAATGATTATGTTGATGACCATAAAACTTAGTTCTCTGTGCACAACCAGAAAAAATAGCCCAACTTTCACTTTGCCGAGTTAGTAAGAAGATACAATATGTAGGCTTCAGATGGCGTCAACTCAAGTGTGGAGGCATACATTCAGTAAGCATCACAAATTATAGACAAATTATGTACTCAGGGTTGCATTTTATAAACCTATGTCCAGTGAGGGACAACCATACTGGTATTTGCAGTTCTGCCACAGCTGTGTCGAAGGTGTTGACACTAGTTATGCTACTTCCATGGAAATCAAAGGAGAAAAAAAGGACAGAGACCTGTGGGTTAGAGTATAGATGATCTTCAGTAATACATGACTTGTTTTTAACATTCTTTTTACTTATAACACAACTGCTGCAGGTATCCAGACATGAACGGTGACCACCTGACAGCCCTCTTGATGCTGCGCGGTGACCTTGGTCGGCTGGACATCAGGCAAAGAGTGGCCGATATCATGGAGGAGATGAGGACCCAGCGCAGCGGGCCCACCCCCAAAAGCATCTTCTCCCACATCCACATCTCCACCTCCCTCTTCACCTAGCATGAATGAACACAGCTTTCAAGTCGCCTAATCAGTAGCCCAGTTTGTCGTTGAGGGCCGTGCGACCATCCCCAGACTGCTGTGACGGAGGCACCCACGAGTCATAGTTGGGGTCATCTTCATCGTACTTCTTCCTTTTCTTCTCTTTCTTCCTTGGCTGAGCAGGACTCTGAGGATAAAGACACCAATGTAATCTACAGATGTCATCCAAAAATCTAACCTTGGCTTTTCTCACCTTATGATAGTCTGTCCACATTTTATACAAATTTGATTTATGTGGATATAAATGTGTATGACCCAAACATGAGCTTACCAACTTAACATAAATAATGTGTCACTACTTGTGTGTGTAGTGTGCACCTATAGCCCACTTTATCAAGCCAAAAATGCACTAGCCTGCAAATGAGGCCTTTTTCCACATAGTTTCCTGCTACCTGTTTGGTTGAATAACTACATCATTGTATTTGAAATTATTGCTAGGTAATGTGAACCAACACATATTTACTAACTTAAGTTTCTCCCTCTGCTATATGCTGAGTCAAATACAAATGATAAGAGTTAAGAGATTGTTAAGTAATGTGCTGGTAAGTCTTAATCTGTTGACATCAATCACCCAAGTCAGCAACACAAGCATGAGTTCAGATGTACCCAACGTCATATGTATTCTTTCAACATTAATGCAGAGGGGAAAACAGTATCCATGACTATTACTATATTCATTTGTTTCATAATTACAGATGGGAAAATACTATCAATGTATAATTTTTGCTGATACATTATCTATAGAAAAGCTTACAAGTTACCCTACAGATGGAATGCATACATTCATCTAGTAAGTCATTTGAGTAGATTCTGAAGGGGGTAGGGTTGGTAACTACATGTTTTCTTGTGTTTAGTGCAACTTCTACAATCTGCAGTTAAATATGTGAAAAAAATACATATCAAGCAGCGTGCATCCAAACACATGCTTGTGTTACCGAATTGGGCAACTGCTGTTAACAGATGAAGTTTGTTTACATTACCTGGCAATTAATTAAAATAAAATGATGTACTCAGCCATTGACTGTTCAACTACTCATCTAGCAGGAAACGTATCGTGGAAAAATAGAACCTCTACATACGAGTGCATTTTTGACTCGATAGAAAAAAGGACTATATAACACAGTGTACTATTCAGTGTGAGGTACCCAGGAAATCCGCATTAAGTGGAAGGTATAATAATGATTTGGGTTAAGCCACTTAGGCTACAAGGCATCACACTTTGCTCTAGTGGGCTGAGCTGTGACATCATGCGTCCCTCACCAACTCAAGTCTTCCTTCACCCAAGATTATGAAATGATCACAGGATATTTAGAAAAAACTGACCCAACCATAATCTTCATGAAACCTTTTTTTTTCTTTTTTTTCTTTTTAATCTTTTACAAAGCTAAAATGTGAATATTACGGTTGGGTCAGTTTTTCTAAAAATCCTGTGATTATTTCATGAAATAATCAGATGAGAGTACACAACATGTGGAGGAGGAAAACTTGGGGTCAGTGAGGAAAGTGTGACGTCACAGCTTAACCCGCCAGAGCGAAGTGAGTAGACCTAGTAGTCTATGGATCTTGACTTGGGAGATATTAATTTAGGAGTCTCTCTCTCTCTCTCTCAGGACAAACCCCACAGCCACATACTGGACCCCCCCCCCCTATTCTCTCTCTCTCATTCCCTGTGTCAAAAAATAAAACCAACCAATGAACAGCTGCATTCCTCCTGCCCTACACCCATGATGGTTCAGGAGGGTCTCAGTCACTGAAAAGCTTACATCACAGTTCCTATTGCATTTAACCAATGAGGGCTGGGACGGACTCTGTCATTCACCAGATGCATGCCTGTCAGTGACCTTCCACATGCTGTTGTGTTTGACTGGCTGATCTCACTGCCACTTGGAATGTTTGTTCTATTAAGTCCCTTATTTCATTTGTATTATAAGGAAATCCCTAAAAAGAAACACTAAATGGAAGGTCTACTGTAGCAGCACAATTTATCACCTTATGACAGGTGGCGGGCAAAGCCTATGGGACCTCTGGATCTCAAAGGGGGGGGGGGAAGGATCCTAGCCCCCCTTTGAAGCTTACCTGAGTGCTGGTTTTAAGATGTGCCAGGTGTGGGGGAAGGGTGGGGCCCAACACTCTGGCCTTTTTCTCTGGTTGGCTACTCCCTGCAGTGCTGCTCTCTTGATTCTGGTCTTCAGCTTTCTTTGATGTTTCTTCGTCCTCAGCTGCTTCACTGCTTACCTGGGTAGGTTTCTTTTCTTTGTCAGGCAAATGCTTCTCACTGGCCTTACTTAAGACTTCTTGGGCAGGAATGTCTGGCTTTTCTTCCATCACTTTCTTGGCATCTGTGGTCTGTGATTCAGTTGTTACTAGTTCAGTTTTCATTGCGTGATCTGAGGGCATGGTGTGTGTTGGTCTGGAGGGGCTCTGTCTGGCCTGGCTGCCCCTTACTTCATCCCTCATCTTAAATGGCCTTGACTCCTTAACCACTGGCTTCACATCATCATCATCATCTTCATCTAACCTCTTCAGCTTTATCTTCCTCTTCGGTTCTTCCTCCAGGAAGATCTTGTGGACTCGAGGTTCAGGTTCCTGTAAGTCATGTTATTGTGTCATTCAAACAGTAAAATATGAAAATAGCCTTCCAATACTGATTCATGATCCATCACCTAACATGTTTGTATTTATACCCCCATCTTGTACACTTCCATGTTTCTAAGACTAATTGAAATATTTACTACCTCGAGGATAAAAATCATTCTTCTTTCTTGTAATAATATTCTTTTTAAATCTGACACATTCAACCATGAGCAAGAGAACTGTATTAGTCAAAGGTGGGCATTCCGCAATTTAAGTCAGCTAATCGCTAATCCACTACTAGTAGACTAACAAAAAAATTGCGGAATAGCGTCAGTGGAAAACTTGAAAAGTTAGCGGATTTGCAGTTAGCAAAATGCCAAAATTAAAGTCCGCTAATGTAAACTTTAAAAAACCACCAACAATGAAATTTCTGGGAAATTCAAGAATATTCTTGAAAGTGTGGAGAAACCTCTAGATTAGGGTGGCCAGGTGTCCTGGATTTTAATGGTTTGTCCCGTAAATAAAATTGTCCTGGAAATGTCCCAAATTAAATGCTCTGTCCCGGAAAATGTGTTTTCATTAAAGCGTCCCGGATCTCACTTCCAGAAATTGGGCACTATATTTTATTTTTACTCCAACTTTCCCAACTTTGCCCTTCATTTCTCTCATAACACCATCCATATAAATATTGAACAACCATGGTGACATGACACACCCCTGCCTCAAGCCCACTTTTATCTCAAAATGTTTACTTGTTTCTCCACTAATTTTGACTTCATTAGTAGACTAAAAAATATATATTAGCTTTAGCATTGGTGGATTTGTGATAGTGGACCTGTGAAGCTGGAAAATCTGTGGATTAACGATTAACGGAATGCCCAACAAAGTTAGCGGAATGGCGGACTAACAAAAAATTAGCAGGTGCCCACACTTGGTATTAGTTATACCTTAGCTTCAGTTTAGCCAATGTCAATGTTTTGTAACCCTGCTATCCAGACCATTAGTGATGAATGACATTCCTTGAAACATTTTCATATGTATATAATGAAGGTGACGGCCGTAGAAAAATTGAAATAAGTTGTTGTATACCTAAATTTTCAATCAGTCTTCGATTCAAATAATTTCAGCAAGTAATCTATCAAATGTACAGAAATGTAATTTTTAGTGAACCTTACATAAATAAAAAGTTAAACTATAAATGTCTTTCTACTCCATAAAACCATCCACTTAACTGTAGTGATTGTGATTATCTGTGCTGAGACAATGCACTACAAAGAACTGCTTGGTGTTTGTGTGTGTGTGTTGTACGCATGAAACGCCAGAAAGGTTTTGCCGGCACCGGGGATTGAACCTGCAACCAGCGAGACAGGAGAGCCACTCCTTAACCAGTCGGCCAAAGAGGTACCCCCCTCGCAGAGAGAGTTATGGGAGGCTCGCCCATCAGGCAAGTCAGCTGCACTACACGCATGCCTATGCATGTGCCTGCACATCTCACCTTGGGTTGGGAGGGTGTGGTGGTGAATGCTGACAGGCCCTTCAGCCTCACACCAAGACCAGCTTGTCCAGTTTTCCGAGTAAGGCTGCTGCTCCCTCCTGCACCTGTGCCTTGGGGAGTAAGGGAACCAGTCAGTGCATACAACTGTCACGATCCAAACATTATCTACATCTGTAGCACCCCAAGTGCTGCTACATCTGGTAATGTCTCACAGCAAGTGATGAAACCTTCCATCTCTCAATTTCCATACATGTAAACCCTACCCTTATTTTTTTTTCCATTGTTTGATTCAACTTTACAGATACCTAAAATATCTTTCTTAGATCTGTGAATATCCATTTTTTCATTACATAATAAGAGCTCAAAGTTGTCCACAAAAGCCTAATATTTAAATCTTAAAAAATGTAGAAACTGACTTTTCCAGTCATCCAACATTAGCCTTCATGCTTCAGTATATACACTACTGCATAACAAGGAGGCACAACCTAGTTTTGAAGAAGAAAACATATATAAATCATACAACAATGTCACATCTTCAAGGTAGAGAAAACGCCTAGTAATTTTACAGTCACAGTTATGCTTAAACCAACCCTGTTAGGATGCTCACCATGCATGGACTGGTACGGCTTCAGCTCCGGTACTCCAAGAGGCCGTGCAATGTTGACCAGCCGGCGCAGCTTCAGCTCATCCTTGCGCAGCTCAATGGCCCGAAGCTGCAAACACCAACAAGCATTAGGACCACTCAGCCCCAACACTTGGCTTGTAAAATTCCTGGGAAACTTTCCACGAGAATTTTGGGAATTTTCGGGAACTTTGAGAATTGAGAAAAATTTACGTTTGACTATGGTGCAATTAGGTTTTTCTTCTCTCTCTCTCTTTTTTTTTTTAGGCTGAGATTATCATTGCCTCTTTAGACTTCAGTTTTAGAGGGCTGTTAGTGAATGTCTCAGTGGTGGTGCAGGCAGGATTGTTTAAGTGACGGCTAGTGAGGCACATGGCGCCCTTCAGCTAACCTAACCTAACAAAACCCCAAACAGTTACAATAGGTCTTAACTCAGAAAATTAATATATGCTTCCTTACTAATGAGACTTTCTAAACAACAAAGTGAGGTCATTCTTTATTGATTTATACCATAAAGTACTGCATATCATGTGTTTCAAGATACCCTAAACTAACCTAACTAAACCAAAACAAACACTACAGGTCTTGACTCAGAAAATTCATATATGCTTCCTTACTAATGAGACTTTCTAAACAACAAAGTGAGGTCATTCTTTATTGATTTATACCATAAAGTACTGCATATCATGTGTTTCAAGATACCCTAAACTAACCTAACAAAACCAAAACAAACACTACAGGTCTTGACTCAGAAAATTCATATATGCTTCCTTATTAATGAGACTTTCTATATAACTGAGTGAGGTCATTCTTTGTTGATTTATACTATAAGGAGCTGGCTATCATGTGTTTCAAGATACCCTAAACTTAACCTAACATAACCTAACAAAACCTGATACAGTTACTTGAGGTCTTGAACTCAGAAAATTCATATATACTTCCTTACTAATGAGTCTTTCTACATAACTAAGTGAGGTCACTCTTTGTTGATTTATACTATAAGGGGCTGGCTATCATGTGTTTGAAGATACCCTAAACTTAACCTAACAAAACCTGATAGTTACTTTAGGTCTTGACTCAGAAAATTCATATATGCTTCCTTACTAATGAGTCTTTCTACAAAACTAAGTGAGGTCATTCTTTGTTGATTTATACTATATGGGGCTGGCTATCATGTGTTTGAAGATACCCTAAACTTAACCTAACATAACCTAACAAAACCAATACAAACACTATATGTCTTGACTCAGAAAATTCATATCTGCTTCCTTCCTAATGAGACTTTCTATATATCTAAGTGAGGTCATTCTCTGTTGATTTCTACTGTAAGGGGCTGGCTATCATGTGTTTGAAGATACCCTAAACTTAACCTAACAAAACCTGATAGTTACTTTAGGTCTTAACTCAGAAAATTAATATATGCTTCCTTACTAATGAGACTTTCTAAACAACAAAGTGAGGTCATTCTTTATTGATTTATACCATAAAGTACTGCATATCATGTGTTTCAAGATACCCTAAACTAACCTAACAAAACCAAAACAAACACTACAGGTCTTGACTCAGAAAATTCATATATGCTTCCTTACTAATGAGTCTTTCTATATAACTAAGTGAGGTCACTCTTTGTTGATTTATACTATAAGGGGCTGGCTATCCATGTGTTTCAAGATACCCTAAACTAACCTAACAAAACCAAAATAAACACTACAGGTCTTGACTCAGAAAATTCACATATGCTTCCTTATTAATGAGACTTTCTATATAACTAAGTGAGGTCATTCTTTGTTGATTTATACTATAAGGGGCTGGCTATCATGTGTTTCAAGATACCCTAAACTTAACCTAACATAACCTAACAAAACCTGATACAGTTACTTGAGGTCTTGAACTCAGAAAATTCATATATACTTCCTTACTAATGAGTCTTTCTATATAACTAAGTGAGGTTACTCTTTGTTGATTTATACTATAAGGGGCTGGCTATCATGTGTTTGAAGATACCCTAAACTTAACCTAACAAAACCTGATACAGTTACTTTAGGTCTTGACTCAGAAAATTCATATATACTTCCTTACTAATGAGTCTTTCTATATAACTAAGTGAGGTCACTCTTTGTTGATTTATACTATAAGGGGCTGGCTATCATGTGTTTGAAGATACCCTAAACTTAACCTAACAAAACCTGATACAGTTACTTTAGGTCTTGACTCAGAAAATTCATATATACTTCCTTACCAATGAGTCTTTCTATATAACTAAGTGAGGTCACTCTTTGTTGATTTATACTATAAGGGGCTGGCTATCATGTGTTTGAAGATACCCTAAACTTAACCTAACAAAACCAAAACAAACACTCTACGTCTTGACTCAGAAAATTCATGTATGCTTCCTTCCTAATGAGACTTTCTATATATTTAAGTGAGGTCATTCTCTGTTCATTTCTACTTTAAGGGACTAATTATCATGTGTTTGAAGATACCCTAAACTTAACCTAACATAACCTAACAAAACCAAAACAAACACTACAGGTCTTGACTCAGAAAATTCACATATACTTCCTTACTAATGAGTCTTTCTACATAACTAAGTGAGGTCATTCTTTGTTGATTTATACTATAAGGGGCTGGCTATCATGTGTTTGAAGATACCCTAAACTTAACCTAACATAACCTAACAAAACCAAAACAAACACTATATGTCTTGACTCAGAAAATTCATGTATGCTTCCTTCCTAATGAGACTTTCAATAAGTGAGGTCATTCTTTGTTGATTTCTACTATAAGGGACTGGTTATCATGTGTTTGAAGATACCCTAAACCTAACCTAATATAACCTAACAAAACCAAAACAAACACTCTACGTCTTGACTCAGAAAATTCATGTATGCTTCCTTCCTAATGAGACTTTCTATATATTTAAGTGAGGTCATTCTCTGTTGATTTCTACTATAAGGGACTGGTTATCATGTGTTTGAAGATACCCTAAACTTAACCTAACAATACCAAAACAAACACTCTACGTCTTGACTCAGAAAATTCATGTATGCTTCCTTCCTAATGAGACTTTCTATATATTTAAGTGAGGTCATTCTCTGTTGATTTCTACTTTAAGGGACTAATTATCATGTGTTTGAAGATACCCTAAACTTCTAACATAACCTAACAAAACCAAAACAAACACTACAGGTCTTGACTCAGAAAATTCACATATGCTTCCTTACTAATGAGTCTTTCTACATAACTAAGTGAGGTCATTCTTTGTTGATTTATACTATAAGGGGCTGGCTATCATGTGTTTGAAGATACCCTAAACTTAACCTAACATAACCTAACAAAACCAAAACAAACACTACAGCTCTTGACTCAGAAAATTCACATATGCTTCCTTACTAATGAGTCTTTCTACATAACTAAGTGAGGTCATTCTTTGTTGATTTATACTATAAGGGGCTGGCTATCATGTGTTTGAAGATACCCTAAACTTAACCTAACATAACCTAACAAAACCAAAACAAACACTATATGTCTTGACTCAGAAAATTCATGTATGCTTCCTTCCTAATGAGACTTTCTATATATTTAAGTGAGGTCATTCTCTGTTGATTTCTACTTTAAGGAACTAATTATCATGTGTTTGAAGATACCCTAAACTTAACCTAACATAACCTAACAAAACCAAAACAAACACTACAGGTCTTGACTCAGAAAATTCACATATGCTCCCTTACTAATGAGTCTTTCTACATAACTAAGTGAGGTCATTCTTTGTTGATTTATACTATAAGGGGTTGGCTATCATGTGTTTGAAGATACCCTAAACTTAACCTAACAAAACCTAACAAAACCAAAACAAACACTATACGTCTTGACTCAGAAAATTCATGTATGCTTCCATCCTGATGAGACTTTCAATAAGTGAGGTCATTCTTTGTTGATTTATACTATAAGGGGCTGGCTATCATGTGTTCGAAGATACCCTAAACTTAACCTAACATAACCTAACAAAACCAAAACAAACACTATATGTATTGACTCAGAAAATTCATGTATACTTCCATCCTGATGAGACTTTCAATAAGTGAGGTCATTCTTTGTTGATTTCTACTATAAGGGACTGGTTATCATGTGTTTGAAGATACCCTAAACTTAACCTAACAAAACCAAAACCAACACTCTACGTCTTGACTCAGAAAATTCATGTATGCTTCCTTCCTAATGAGACTTTCTATATATTTAAGTGAGGTCATTCTCTGTTGATTTCTACTTTAAGGGACTAATTATCATGTGTTTGAAGATACCCTAAACTTAACCTAACAAAACCAAAACAAACACTACAGGTCTTGACTCAGAAAATTCACATATGCTTCCTTACTAATGAGTCTTTCTACATAACTAAGTGAGGTCATTCTTTGTTGATTTATACTATAAGGGGCTGGCTATCATGTGTTTGAAGATACCTTAAACTTAACCTAACAAAACCAAAACAAACACTATATGTCTTGACTCAGAAAATTCATATCTGCTTCCTTCCTAATGAGACTTTCTATATATCTAAGTGAGGTCATTCTCTGTTGATTTCTACTGTAAGGGGCTGGCTATCATGTGTTTGAAGATACCCTAAACTTAACCTAACAAAACCTGATAGTTACTTTAGGTCTTGACTCAGAAAATTCATATATGCTTCCTTACTAATGAGTCTTTCTACATAACTAAGTGAGGTCATTCTTTGTTGATTTATACTATAAGGGGCTGGCTATCATGTGTTCGAAGATACCCTAAACTTAACCTAACATAACCTAACAAAACCAAAACAAACACTATATGTCTTGACTCAGAAAATTCATGTATGCTTCCTTCCTAATGAGACTTTCAATAAGTGAGGTCATTCTTTGTTGATTTCTACTATAAGGGACTGGTTATCATGTGTTTGAAGATACCCTAAACCTAACCTAACATAACCTAACAAAACCAAAACAAACACTCTACATCTTGACTCAGAAAATTCATGTATGCTTCCTTCCTAATGAGACTTTCTATATATTTAAGTGAGGTCATTCTCTGTTGATTTCTACTATAAGGGACTGGTTATCATGTGTTTGAAGATACCCTAAACTTAACCTAACAAAACCAAAACAAACACTCTACGTCTTGACTCAGAAAATTCATGTATGCTTCCTTCCTAATGAGACTTTCTATATATTTAAGTGAGGTCATTCTCTGTTGATTTCTACTTTAAGGGACTAATTATCATGTGTTTGAAGATACCCTAAACTTAACCTAACATAACCTAACAAAACCAAAACAAACACTACAGGTCTTGACTCAGAAAATTCACATATGCTTCCTTACTAATGAATCTTTCTACATAACTAAGTGAGGTCATTCTTTGTTGATTTATACTATAAGGGGCTGGCTATCATGTGTTTGAAGATACCCTAAACTTAACCTAACAAAACCAAAACAAACACTTTAGGTCTGGAAATAAATAAAAGGTAAATAAGAGTGATGACTGGGAAAACAGAAAGAAAGAAGAATGTAAATGATCGGGACAATATCTGGAACTTCTTATCTCCACTCCTTTTAATGTGTGTCTGGAGCAAGTGCTGTAACAGACGTAGTAAGATCTTTTACCAATAACAAAGTGCTTGAACAGACTCTCACCTTCCAAGTCACTCTCTTGTGCTTGTCTGGAACCTGGGACTTGAGGGAGTGCATGAAGGAGTCAAGGTCGTCCTCGCCTCCCTCACCCCCCCGCTGCGCCTTGCTGGCCTCCTTGATAGCCTCAGCCTCGGCAAGCTTCCTCTCAAGGTCGGCAAGCTCCTCTGTTGCATTCCTGTACTTCTTTATCTGTAGGAAGGCAGCAAGCTTCTCAGTACTTTATTGGTTCAGGAAGACAGCAAACAGCTTTTTACCCTTCTCTAGGTATTTTTCAACTAACTTTCAATGCAAAGATGATCGAGGCCCCCTAGACCATGATACAGCTGATTATTTAACGCATCACTGATTGTCAAGTAGCTAAAAGAGCATTACCAAGGTCAGACTGAAATGCAGTTCTGCTAACATAAAGTTGTCCGATTTTCCAATTCATAAATATTTTCTAAAGATATTCTCATGAAGTTGTTCTTACCAGTGAGTCGTAGGTCTCTGCCCCCCCCTCCTGCCCTGCTGACCCTGACGCCTTCATCCGTTTCAGCCGCCGCCGCTGAATATCACCCGTGCGGTCCAGGAAGTCATCTTCATCAGAGTCATAGTAGTCGTTCTCCGCCCAGTCACGCTTCCTTTGCTGGTGACTCTCTGTGGGGAAAGATAATGAGGTTCATGATGATGTTTAAAGCCTAATGGCTGCCGAAACTAAATAACCGTTTATTATTATTATTATCAATTCATCAAACAGATAAGTGTTGGCCTCTGCCTCACCATGTTTAGCCTGCCTGAGCAGATTCCTGCGGTCCAGTGTCCTGCAAGCCTCCATGGCACACTGCACCACCGCCTCCTTCCTCTTGCCTCGGTGGTCCACCGACACCACCACCGGAGCCTTGGTCTCCACTGGCAACCTGAAACAGCAGCAGGACCTCAGCCAGGCTACAACAGTGCCACCAATGATGTGTGATGCTGGACACTGGACTCCCCACCTTGCCCTTCCTGCAAATAGCCATGCTCTGCCCCCCTCCAGCCACTAACAAGAATAATACACCATATTGCAACAGCTGCCTTGGTGGGCCACAAGACACCATTGCTTATCTCGAATTATAGGTTAGGCTACACCGTACTCTCTTCATATATTTTTGCCATCATGGAAAAAACAGTGTAATCAATATACTTTATATATGAACATGTAACCATTAATTGATGAATGCCGAAAAAATTGTTACATACCCACTCCATGGTGACAGGACAAAGAGGTTAGAGGTAGAGGAAGGAAAGTGTTGCCAGAGGGCGGGTGCTGTTGAGGACAGACTCACTAGGGTGGACCACTGTGTGTGTGTGTGTGTGTGTGATGCCTCATGCACAAGACAGGCCTCTGGGTCACCCTGTTACTCACTCCACAGAGCAGCGGCAGCAGCCTGGACCGGTGTCTTCTATGGTGTAGCTTGGAGGGTCGTAGCCGTGCCGCTCAAACCAGCCTCTCAGCGTCTTCTTGGGGTCGTCCAAGTGAAGATCATCACTACTCGATGCAAAGGGATTCTTCTTTCCTTCCTCATCCTCCTCACCTTCTTCCTCTTCTTCATCTTCAGCATCCTCTCCTAAAATTTTTAAAAAGTTGTAATAAAAATATATTACAGTTGTCCCTCAAATAGTACGGTTTCGGTTTTATGTGGATTTTCATAGAAGATTTTTTTAGGATTTTTAAATTTTCCAACAAGCAGGAAATTTAAAAATCCTTAAAATATCTTCTATGACAATCCGTATAAAACTGAAACCGAACTATTGGAAACCGTACTATTTGAGGGATGACTGTACTAAAGAGATACCCTCGTGGTTACAGCCAAAGGAAAATGAAAGGTAAAAAGTATTCGCCTTCCTTTATGTGTGTATAGAAGTCCAAAACAATACTTACTCATGCCCCAGTTTACGCCAGCATCTTCACCCCCTTCTTTGGTCTTTTCGCTGCCTTCCTTTGCTTTCCTCTTCTTCCCACCCTCCTCCTCTTCGTCCTCGTCCTCTTCCCCGGTCTCCAGCCGCTGTAGTTTCTTCTTCCGCTCCTCCGCCACCTTCATCAGTTCAGTCACGGTGAGGTCTGACTCAGGCTCCATGTCTTCGTCTGGACCCTGGAATGACAGACTTGGATAATGACTGACTGACTGAATGAATGACGTACTTAAAAATGACCAGACGGTGGAGAAGGCTATAAATGTCTGGCAAAAACTTGTCTTTTAATTTATCAAGAAAAGGTTTGCCAAAACTGAGGTGAATCTCACGTGCTCAAACACTTTATATGTTGTCAAATATGTTACTTCCTCCATTGTGACTCTGGTCAATCAATTCTGTACCTGACTGACAGCAATCATTGATATGAACTAATGACCATGTTACTTAGGAAAAGGAGGGGATGTATGGATCAAATTTTTGCTTTGAAACTCTTAACCCTTTCCATCCGTGACGCAGACGTCGGCGTCACAGTATGGAAAGGGTCAAGAGGAAATGGGAGAGGATTAATCCTCTTCTAAACCTCTCAATCCTCCTCTAAATTCCTCTTCCATTTTCTCTTAAGAGATTTAGAAGAGAATTAAGAGGAAATGGAAGAAGATTAAGAGGTTTAGAAGAGGACTAACGGTGATGCCATCAGACGCCCGTCAGACTCCGACGTCGGCGTCACCGGAGTGAAGGGGTTAACTGAAAAGATTGGAAGCTGTTTGCTGCTTTCATGGACCTGGAGAAGGCCTATGACAAGAAGGGTTTAAGGGATCTCCAAACATATGTGAAAATACCAGCACCCAAACCTGGATCAATGGGAACATACTGAGTCATTGGTTCACACCCACATGGAGGCTGAACAATACTGAAGAAATGGCTATGGACCGGCAACAGTGGAGGAGGCTCATATCTCATCCAACCCCACCATAGGGAATAAATGGACGTTAAATGATGATGATGATGCACATCCATAACAATCCTTCAGCCCATGAGTGAAGGGTGAGTGAAGGGGTGATTGGATGCATGACAATATCAGGAGTGGGCGACGCACCTGCAGTAAGAGGGTACGAGTGCTTCCTGCCAGCTTCAGCATGTGTCCGACATGGAGGCGGTAGTACGTGTGTGGCTTCATCTGGTGCTTGTTGTGGAAGGAGCCGTGTGTGCTGCCGAGGTCATATGCATAGAAGCCGGCTGTTGCGCCTTCCTCTGCCACTGCCCGGTACTGGATGACACAGTGGAACCTGGACGGGACACACACAAGGAGGAAGAAAGAAAGGATTTTGAAATACATAAGGATGGTGATAACACTGTGTCCTGAATAGCAAGAGACTGGTGGACATACAAGCTCAAGTTATTCAATACCTGTAACCTTAGGGCCATGATGTATAACCTGGTAGCAGCGTGGATCATGTTTCTTAATGGTCCCTCCAAGCGAGAAAAATGAGAAAAAATCACCCCTCACACAAACCATTTCATAATATATATCAAAGCATTTGTGATCAGATTATGTATCATCTATTTTGGGGGGTAGCTAAATATCATGGCATGAATTTGGCCCGTCGCTGCTACACGGTAAAGCCACAAATTTGTCCCGTCGCTGCTACCAGGTTAAAGAAAAAGGCGAGGTAGATGGAGATACCTTGAGAGGGAGGGATGTTCCAGCACCACATCACACTGGGACTGCCGGCCAATGACGATGAAGGGACGGTTGAGGGGCACCGTCTCCACAATGATCCCGCCCTTTAGCACCTCAAAGCTATACTCGCCCTGCGGCACACCACTCCACTTGGGCTCCTGTAACAAGGGGTAGGGTCAGCATTACTGTAACTGGCAATTCCTCCTGCTTCTGCTATAACTACAGTATACAGTGGTTATAGAGCTGGGCCCAGATTCAGCAAACCATTCACGAGACCTGCCGTTGAGTCTACTGAAAAATCGGTCAACTACGAATTTTCCTTGTGGTTATAGAGCTGGGCCCAGATTCAGCAAACCATTCACGAGACCTGCCGTTGAGTCTACTGAAAAATCGGTCAACTACAAATTTTCCTTGTGGTTATAGAGCTGGGCCCAGATTCATCAAACCATTTACAAGACCTGCCGATGAGTCTTCTGAAAAATCGGTCAACTACAAATTTTCCTTGTGTTTAGACGGCCCTGACGGCAATGAATAACTTCATTCATCAACATCGGAGCTGCCTAAAGATCAAGAGCATTCACAGCGGACAGAGTTACCACAAGACTTATCAACGGCAGGTCTCATAAATGGTCTGATGAATCTGGCCCCACGATAGTACTCACAGACCAGTACATGCTTTACGACTATTCTGAAAACCGAACCCCCTCACTCACACGCACCTTGTAAGGGATGGCAGCAGACTTTTCTGTTAGGCTCTGGGCAGGAGACTTGAAGGCCTTGGAAGCTGCCTCGTCACTGCTGCTGCTACTGCTGCTTCCCTCCTCCTGCTGTTGGCCCTCTGCTTTGGTGGTTTGCCTCTGTGCCTTGCTGATGAAGACAGGCTTTTTAAACACGACATCCTCCTCCTCGTTCATCTTATTGACCTGTTTTGTCTTGCTCACAGAGGTAGGCTTCTTGAACACTGCATCTTCCTCCTCCTCAGACTTTATAAACTGCTTGAGAGGCCGGCTCTGGAAGATGGGCCTCCTGAATACAGCTTCGCCATCATCGTCATCCTCTTCCTCCACTTTAATTGCCTGTCTCTTCGTCTTGGTGGGGAAAGCAGGCTTCTTGAATACTGCATCATCTTCGCCTCTACTTGGTTGTGCAACTTGTACCTGAGTCCTGCTAGGGGATGTAGGCTTCTTGAATACCTCCTCATCAGGCCTGGCCACAGCCTCATCCTGCGGAGGCCCATCAGGAGTGGCCGCTGATGGTTTTGTGCTATCTTCACTTGAGTTCTCCATCATGAGACTGACCATTGCTTATCCTATTGAGTAAAAATCAAGTCAAGCAACTATAAATGGTTGGTATGCATATGATTGCAATTGACAAGGCATTTCCTGTAAATAGGCTAAATGGTATTCAGTTCAAGAGGTGCCCTGATATTCCCTCCATGAAAGAGTTTAAGTCAAGGGAAAGAGGAAAGACAGTAAAGAGGTTGTTCCAGTAAAAGGAATGAAATAAACATTTTTTAACTCTTGCATTAGAAAGCCGGACATGTGGATGAACTTGTTTGGAAGGTCCTGTACAGCGAGGGTCACCTTCCCATCATTACCCTACCAAGTTTGGGTAGAAAATTGATAGATACCATGATGAATAGATAGATACCATGGCCAAACTCAGATTTGTCCAATACATTACTTTATTCTGGGATGATAAGTATGTACTCTGAAAATTGTCCAAAAATGGTTTGTTAAAGGAAAATCGAGTTATAAATGTATGAGATTCCGGAGTCCAAGTAGTTGGTTTGAGAGTCTTTTATGTTGGTTTCATATGTGCGACGAGTACAATAGGCGTCGCGGTCAGCTGTTTCTTGGCTTCCCCTTGCCGAGATCGCCACTCACCAGTATTTGAAGAGGAGAAATGGCCCCCCAAGATCGTTGCGGGAAGGAGATTAATTCACTTTTTTTCTTTACTTTTAACCCCTTCACTCCAGCGACGCCGACACGGGCATCCGATGGCGTGACCATATGGAAATGGTTAGTTCTCTTCTAAACCTCTTAATCCTCTTCCATTTCCTCTTAATCCTCTTCTGAACCTCTTAATCCTCTTCCATTTACTCTTAATCCTCTTCTGAACCTCTTAATCCTCTTCCATTTACTCTTAATCCTCTTCTAAACCTCTTAATCCTCTTCCATTTCCTCTTAATCCTCTTCTAAACCTCTTAAGAGAATATGGAAGAAGATTAAGAGGAATTTAGAGGAGGATTGAGAGGTTTAAATGAGGATCAATCCTCTTCCATTTCCTCTTGACCCTTTCCACCAGGTTAAGGGACATGTATTTAGTCCCTTAACATTAATATGGAGGCGAAATATCATGTTTTGGAGGCGCGGAGTGATTCTCCACAATTACCACTTAAACTAACCTAACATGACCTACCTAACCTTTGCCCTCGTCGACCCCCCCCAGAAGTCATTTGTTGCTGCACTGCATTCAGGGACCAAGAAATAATCCATATTGGAAGTATTAGCTTCACAAGAGGCGGCGGCTACCATCTCCTCAATGTTATCCCCGAATTTACCTTCAAACGTTTGCTGTGCGTCACCCCGCCACCACCACAACCACCAGGGGCTTCAACAAACTGATACTATTACCCGCTTGACGGCACCAACGCGATCTCCAGCCACCAACAGAATCTACACTACTAATACAATACTCCGCACCTTATTAAATGAATGGAGGAGGAAGGGAAATAAAGATATAAAGGAATGAATAAGACTCACCCCACCGCCTGCTCCCCGAGGCCTCGAAAAACTTAATTTACTCCACGCTACACACGCATTAACATAATCTTCATCCACCAACAGAATATACACCACTAATTTCATACTCTGCGCCTTGTTAAATGAATGGAGGAGGAAGGGAAATAAAGATACAAAGGAATGAATAAGACTCGCCCCATCGCCTGCTCCCCAAGGCCTCGAAAAACTTAAATTACTCCACGCTACAAATGCACAAACATAATCTTCATCCACCAACAGAATCTACACCACTAATACCATACTCTGCACCTTATTAAATGAATGGAGGAGGAAGGGAAATAAAGATACAAAGGAATTAATAAGACTCGCCCCGCCGCCTGCTCCCCGAGGCCTCGAAAAACTTAAATTACTCCCCGCTACAAATGCATTAACATAATCTTCATCCACCAACATAATCTGCACCACTAATACAATACTCCGCACCTTATTAAATGAATGGAGGAGGAAGGGAAATAAAGATACAAAGGAATGAATAAGACTCACCCCACCGCCTGCTCCCCGAGGCCTCGAAAAACTTAAATTACTCCACGCTACAAATGCATTAACATAATCTTCATCCACCAACAGAATCTACACCACTAATTTCATACTCTGCGCCTTGTTAAATGAATGGAGGAGGAAGGGAAATAAAGATACAAAGGAATTAATAAGATTCAACCCGCCGCCTGCCCCCAGAGGCCTCGAAAAACTTAAATTACTCCACGCTACAAATGCACAAACATAATCTTCATCCACCAATATAATCTACACTACTAATACCATACTCTGCGCCTTGTTAAATGAATGGAGGAGGAAGGGAAATAAAGATACAAAGGAATGAATAAGACTCGCCCCACCGCCTGCTCCCAGAGGCCTCGAAAAACTTAAATTACTCCACGCTACAAATGCACAAACATAATCTTCATCCACCAACAGAATCTACACCACTAATAACATACTCTGCGCCTTGTTAAACGAATGGAGGAGGAAGGGAAATAAAGATACAAGGGAATGAATAAGACTCACCCCACCGCCTGCTCCCTGAGGCCTCAAAAAACTTAAATTACTCCCCGCTACAAATGCATTAACATAATCTTCATCCACCAACAGAATCTACACCACTAATACAATACTCTGCGCCTTATTAAATGAATGGAGGAGGAAGGGAAATAAAGATACAAAGGAATGAATAAAACTCACCCCGCCGCCTGCTCCCCGAGGCCTCGAAAAACTTAAATTACTCCCCGCTACAAACGCACAAACATAATCTTCATCCACCAACAGAATCTACACCACTAATACCATACTCCGCGCCTTACTAAATGAATGGAGGAGGAAGGGAAATAAAGATACAAGGAAATTAATAAAACTCACCCCGCCGCCTGCTCCCAGAGGCCTCGAAAAACTTAAATTACTCCACGCTACAAATGCATTAACATAATCTTCATCCACCAACAGAATCTACACTACTAATAACATACTCTGCGCCTTGTTAAATGAATGGAGGAGGAAGGTAAGTACATATACAGGCAATAATTAGAGTCTCACCGCCGCGCCGCCCGCCCCGCCACTGCCAGGCTCAGCTGATCACTGTTTACATGAGGGGCTGAGGGGTCCTATTACCACTGTTGCTATTTATACTATTTATTACTATTAGGGTCATTGTTGTCTTTATATATGTTATTGGTTTACGGTCATGACTTCTTTTACGTTTACTTACATGGAAGTTTTAGGCTCGTACTGTCTTTCTTTATTTAATTTCCACAGCTATTTTATTTTTCTTGTTATATTTAGTCTTGTTTCTCGTTTTTATTATTGATGTTGATGCTATTTGTTATTTATTCATTGCTGTTATTGTTGGTTAACCATGAAAACTGGGAGACAGAGAGAAATTATGGAATAGACGTGACTGAAAAGGCAAGTAAATTATGAAAGCACCCGCGGAAAATGTCTTGAGTAAGTAAAATAAGTAGAAATAGTAAAGAGGAAAGGTAATGCAAAGGTCACAAGGAGAAAATGCTCGAAACACCGGCGACTCCCATATATTAAGCCTCGTAGCGGCTATTACACTCAACCAAAGAGGCAATACTAGTGTTCAATAGGCAGACGAATATAAATAACTGGTGATCTTTAATATATCTGTGTTCGGAAGGTAATGGGGAAGCAATAAACTCGAAATAAATACAAGTGCAATATTCCGCCATTTCAACGGTGCCACAAGGTAAACAAAACATTTTATCCTTTACTAACCTGCTTGTTGCTCCCTTTAATGTGGCTCAAAGGTCACATCTCGTACGTGTCATACTCTCCCTGTTAGTTCATAATGTTGAGTCACCTTTCTGTTCTATCCCCAGTGTCGGCAGCCTCTCCCTGACATCGCTAAGGAACCTTGGGGTATGATTAAGTTAGGTCACCCATTAGCAACACGAAGACAGATACTATAATGCTATATAAGATCACAAACAATTTAGTAGACAGCAGGTTGACAGTGATTAGCATTAGCAACACGAAGACAAATACACAGACAAATGCTAGATAAGATCATAAACAATTTAGTAGACAGCAGGTTGACAGTGATTAGCATTAGCAACACGAAGACAGATACACAGACAAATGCTAGATAAGATCATAAACAATTTAGTAGACAGCAGGTTGACAGTGATTAGCATTAGCAACACGAAGACAAATACACAGACAAATGCTAGATAAGATCACATACAATTTAATATACAGCAGGTTGACAGTGATTAGCATTAGCAACACGAAGACAAATACACAGACAAATGCTAGATAAGATCACATACAATTTAATATACAGCAGGTTGACAGTGATTAGCATTAGCAACACGAAGACAAATACACACAACAAATGCTATATAAGATCACATACAATTTAATATACAGCAGGTTGACAGTGATTAGCATTAGCAACACGAAGACAAATACACACAACAAATGCTATATAAGATCACATACAATTTAATATACAGCAGGTTGACAGTGATTAGCATTAGCAACACGAAGACATATACACAGACAACAAATGCTATATAAAATCACATACAATTTAATATACAGCAGGTTGACAGTGATTAGCAGTTCAGGGGAATGTGGCTGTAATTACCCAGTTGTATTTACCTAGTTGTAGTTTTACAGGGCCTGGGCTTTACGCTCGTATGGTCCCGTCTCCGTATCTACATTTATCCAACTTTTCCTTAAAGCTTTGCACACTTCTCGCCGATACTACATCCTCACTTAGTCTGTTCCAAACCTCTATATTTCTTTGCGGGAAGCTATATTTGATTTGAGTGCCGTGAGATGGGAAGGTTAGGATTTACATCACCAGGGTCCAGAGAAAGAATGTATCCCCTGGACCCTGTGTCATGCCCCAGGAGAAATTAATCAAGACCAGGAGAGGGTATTCGCCGGCTGCCTGGGCTGGGATTGAACCCGTGACCAGCGTGACGAGAGAGCCACTCCCTGCCGAGTCGGCCAAAGAGGTACCCCCCTGGCTAAGTGGGTTATGGGAGGCTCGTTCATCAGGCATAGTCGCCGCACTACACCTGTACATCAATACATCACTCTATATAATCTATAATCTGATAAGTTATTATTTTACTGGGTATGGGTTACTCTCCTTAACTGTAATAAGCTACTATCCATTAGGTTAAGCTGGGATTGTTAGTTTATGAACCCCCATTTCTGATTCTTTTCTTTTTCCCCTTCTCCTGCCCTCCTTCCATTTTTCTCATTGCACTTTCCCCGTTCCTGCCTTCTATCTTCCCTTTTCACTTCTACTTTTCCCCTTTTCTTCACGTCCAAAATTTAAGTTCGGTTGAGGATCACTCAGAGGAGTTCATTCATAAAGTTGAGCTTGATAAACTTTAATAGTAAATTAACAAACTCCCTCTTCAAGAATACTTTTGTATACTACAGAGAACTTCATTATGTCAGAACTCTGAGGACTGACCAATACTCTATATATGCCATAATTTAAATCATCTCTACCATGAACTTGCTGTTGTTCCTTTCAGATTTCCTATAAAGGCCCGGGAGTATGAGACAAATCCTACAGTCTGGTTTGGCCCGAAGAGCAACACATATTTTGCATATCAGAGAATGTTGCCTCTCCTGCAAACATGTGGCAGTGCAGCCTCAAATATCTGTCAACAAGTTTCTTATAACTAAAAGATTATTTGGATCATTGGCACATGAATACACAGCTTCAGTGAGGAAGAGTAAGTGGACTCATTTTAAAGGTGAGCAAATTCTTACTCACAAGAGATGGATGAGCAAGTCCAGTCAACCAGACCTAGAAGAACTGTCTCTAGATAACCCCAGAGTGCAGGCCTACCTGAGGAGGCTGAGGAAAGACCATGAGCAGAGTGAAGCAAGGGCACAGACAGCCAAGGACCAAGCACACCTCATGATGCTGCTGGACCAGGTGAGGACAGGTGAGGGGAAACAAAACACTGTGATCCATGGGTTGCATCAGGAGCCTGAGATGCTTTAAAGAACTTGGTGGACATTGATTTTCCATGTATGTCCATTATTCTGTGATGAAATGATATTCAATGCTAATGTGCTTTACAACAAAAGGACTGAAACTAAATGGAAAGAGCTCCCAAGTTGATATAGGTATATGAAAATTGGAAGTTCTATTTAGTACCTACTTGTTACATACAGCTCATCTGCTCTTCATTTTTTATACAAAACACATTATTATAACCAATGCATACAATATTTTAATTTTATACTCTGGTCTCAACTTCTCAAGGTGGAACAAGTTCAGTCCGAGATGAAGGAACTGTCTGCCTTGGCTGAAAGCAATGAAGGGGGCAAAGAGATGCAAGACCTGGCCAGAGAGGAATTACAGGAAGCCAGACAGAAGCTGCTGGATATGCAAGAGGAGGTGGGGATTTCGTCATGTACTGATGCATCGCTTGAAGCGTGACTATAAAAAAATGGATTTTAAGTCTTCTTCTCATGACGTGCACTGTCACTGGCAAAAAAGTACAATTTGAACTCAACACTCTTGCTAGTTAGTCATGAGAACAGGATGGAACTTTAAAATTATCTTGTCAGTAACATGCTGATGTGAGAGATCCTTGTTACAGTTTCATACTTTAAAATAGTTACTTTAAATTAGTGTAATTAGATGCCTGATTAATTTTTTCTGGCAGAATAGAATTACATCCAAATGAATTAGTTTAATATGAAAAGAATGGAAACAGTTATCGATCCTCATAAGGCCCTTCCACACAGGTCTTGAGTGCACTTGTTCCTGAGGAGGTGGTGGATGACAGGAATGTGGTGGTGGAGGTGAGTGCTGGGGTGGGGGGACAGGAGGCCATGCTGTTCTGCCAGGAAGTCTTCAACATGTACCTGTCCTACGCACAATACAGAGGCTGGGAGGAGCAAGTCATTGACTACGAGACAACAGAAATTGGCAAGTTGTAGATGTGTCTGTCTGCTCCATTTATGGGGGGGAGTTTCTATACAACTAGGGACTTGCTTCAAAGTTCCTGGCTTGGCCAATACTTTGTGTAATGTGCATGTGTAAGGATGCTCTCTTGGGTTTTAAATACCCAAACTAGGATTTTAATCCTCTTTAGTAAATTCAGAGTTATATGAATTACCTGAGGATTTCACATCTTTACTAATTTTCTTGGGCATTCCTACACTTGAAACTTTGCCACGTATTGTCACGAACAAGGTAACAATGACGGCATCCTCCCCAGGTGGCCTGAGGCATGGGTCCATCGTGCTAAATGGTGATTACGTGTATGGCAGCCTCAAGTATGAGGGAGGCACCCACCGTGTCCAGCGCGTGCCCAAGACAGAGAAAGCTGGCCGGGTGCACACCTCCACAGTGTCTGTCGCTGTGCTGCCTCAGCCCTCTGAGGTGAGCTGGTGCTGTGCATACATAGAGTTAGAGAGGGGAGATTGAATATGGATCCATAAAAACTTCCATACAGGAGTGTGGGGCAGAATATGAAGTGTGCAGGACTGAAAAGAGCAAAGTACTTATAATATACTGCAATTTTTTGTGAGTTCTCTGAGTTATTCATATTATGTCCCACTTTGGCAGATTGACATTCAGATAGCAGAAAAAGATCTGAGGATTGAGACCAAGCGGGCCAGCGGGGCGGGCGGCCAGCACGTCAACACCACAAACAGTGCCGTGAGAATAACTCATCTGCCGTCAGGTGAGGCTGCATCACCTGGTGGTGTGGCATCATGACAATCAGCCCACAAGCATCACTTCTACTTTAATGACACATTTATAAACAGAGGGCAGCTTGTTGCAGCCTTTCCAAAAGCATTATTCACCATACTAAAGCTAAACCAAAGGTGTACTTTGCATATGAACCATTAAAAGTTCTCATTGTAAGGTGCTGCATTTCCCTTCTTTAGTTACAGTGTAAAAAAAAAATTTGTCACCCTAATATGTGAAGCAGAAAGCCATTGGCTATTATAATACTGTTGAAGCATGTAACGTGTTTTCATACACCACTGATACCGTTAAAATGTATCACTGGAGATGTTAACCCTTCATTCCCCTCTTAGGGTTGTTTGCGGAGAGCCAGTCCGAGCGGTCACAACACAGGAACAGAGACAACTGCATGAGGAAGCTGCGTGCTCGCCTCTACCAGCAGCAGCTTGACCACGACACACACCAGTACACCTCCAACAGGAAGCTGCAGGTAATACTTCACACAAATGCTGCTTTTTCTGTCTTTAGAAGATTGTGTTCAAGTTATAGGAAAGTTACAAGTCTGTGTATCACCTTCCTACTTTATTTTTTTATTATAATATTTTGTCTACATCCGACATTTTCCACAAAGTCTTATAATAAAGCCAAGAATTTCCTATCTTGTTATATTTCATCATCTTGCTAGATATTGTTGGCTTTCTAGACTAAAACATTTTCAAGGTATGTTTATAATCATACACTTTTACCTAATTTCCTTGGACCAAGAATTGATGACTGATACTTCAGTTCAAATAGTTATTGCGTATTTGAACTTCTATTTTTCTTCCCTCCCGTTCCTTCAGATTGGGGGCAGGGGGCGCTCCGAGAAGATTCGAACTTACAATTACCCTCAGGATCGCGTCACCGACCACAGGTGACCAACCACCTCTTGTTTTTTTAAGCAACAGTTTTAATTTACTTGATACCGAGTCACAATATCCTATATTGAGATACCATCCTTGGGAGTTTTTCATGTATAGTATTTTTAATGCCAAATATGAAATTTATATCTTGAAATAAGAAACTAATTTACAGTTTAGGGTACAAATTTAATGACATCCTGTAGTCAAACCATTTCAAATAGTCCATTTGGGTGTTTGATTCCGCAGGTCCTTTCCTCCCTCTGCTCTGCCACACAGTCCCAACACCTATTTTTTCCCCTTTTATATGTTACCTATAGGTAACACATGAGAGTACGGGATAGGTGTTGGGACTGTGTGGCACAGCAGAGGAGAAGAAAGGACCTGTGGAATCAAACGTCCAAATGGACTATTTGAAATGGTTTGACTACAGGATGCTATTTAGAATGTAAATTTACCAAACTCACCCAATATTTATAGTTAGGAAATGATTAGATTTGATTCATTGAGTGTGCAGTGCACCACAATGGTCTCAGTGCCAACTTGGGAAATTTTGTAGCTTGAGTGGTATCATATATGTTTGCAGTCAGAAGGACATCCAAAAAAGTAAATTGTAGGGATAGACTCATGACATACACTTTATGAAATGTATAATGTTGCATTTACTTGCACACGGTAAAAAATAAACTTTGGTTAAAAAGGCAACTTCCATATTTCAAAAGAAAACTGTTGGACATCATCACAATTTTACAAAGTGGCACAACACAAATGAAAATTATTTACATGTATTTATCTGCTTGCTAGATGAGCTAAACGAGGAATGTTCATGAGGCGAGTGTCATCATGTCCCTTACTAACTTGTCTCCTGCAGGGTGGGAGTGTCATCATGTCCCTTACTAACTTGTCTCCTGCAGGGTGGGAGTGTCATCATGTCCCTTACTAACTTGTCTCCTGCAGGGTGGGAGTGTCATCATGTCCTGCAGGGTGGGAGTGTCATCATGTCCCTTACTAACTTGTCTCCTGCAGGGTGGGAGTGTCATCATGTCCCTTACTAACTTGAGTCTCCTGCAGGGTGGGAGTGTCATCATGTCCCTTACTAACTTGTCTCCTGCAGGGTGGGAGTGTCATCATGTCCCTTACTAACTTGAGTCTCCTGCAGGGTGGGAGTGTCCCTTCACAACCTGGCAGCCTTCATGAGTGGCACGGACACCTTCCATGCACTTGTGTGTCAGCTGCTGGAGGAGGGTCAGAGGGAGGCTCTTCAGGAGATCATTTTCAGCAAGAACTGAGTTACCTTTGTTGCTGTGGATTCCTTGTACATTATCCAATGGTTTTACTTGAGGTATGCTGATCTTATCTGCTATTACAGCCATGGCAAGTTTTGAGACCCATTAAAATAACCCAGAGTTGGACTACGTGTTTGCTTTCCGTTGATTCCTCCTACATGATGCTCATTGCTTCTTACCTGCAGGATTTCAAATGTCTCATAATGATCTTAATGAAAGCAATTTATTCCAACTTTGGCCAAAATGTGTGTTGTGAGGCCTTTGTCCCATGATGCTCTTGGGATTATAACCCCTTGACTGCAGATTTCCTACAAGAAGACATCACCAAGCTACAGGAATGGAGCAAAAAGTGGCTGCTATAATTCATTGAAGAAAAATATTTAGTCATGCACCTTGGGAGGGGATATCCAGCATACCAATACAACATGGGAAACACTCCACTATCCACCACAGAGGCAGAGAAAGACCTGGGACTATATGTTACCAGGCTACCAGTGAAACACAAATCCGTGCCAATCACAGCGGGTGGGTTAAAACATCTTCAGAATCGGGAGTCATAATTCTCCTACCAAAGGGTGAGGGCTCCACACTGTAGAAAACAAATCTGTGGAGTACAAGATTATAACTGCTTTATTGTTTCAGCTGTACATTACTTATACAATATACAACTGTAATATTTACACGTTTCATTGTTCTCTGCATCTCCTGCAAAATAATGCATAAAACATTGCATCCACACACCTGTGATCACTCGGAAGTATTGCATACCCTCGTGGTCTGGTCACCCACTACCAATGCCCACACAGCCCTGGCCCTTGAGCAACATATTCTCACGTGTCAGACACTTGCTGGTCAAATAAGTGTCACTCTGATCCAAGATGGAAGTATAATCATTCTTGAGTGATGTGTCAAGCAGACCACCACAATTACTACATTTAGTACCTTTAGTAGCCACCTGGTGACGTAAGGATGAATTTATATAATCAAATTCGTGAAAGCATGGCTCATCACAACATTAAGGCTGTGAATGTAACAGCTGGTGGTCAGCTGTGTAAATACTGCATGAGGCTGCATTAATGCTGCATAGCTTTTAAGTCTTATACACATGCATGTGTACAAAGGTGTATATATAATTTATTTATTCAGAAAACTGCTGGTGAAAAAAACTTGAAACTGCACTGTTGTTCAACAGTTCTTGCTCATATTGCTCGTTATAGTAACATTTGCGACACAGCAATGACTGTGTGTCAGATGTCAAGAAAGTCACACAAATGAAGTGATTGTGGCTCAGAAAAGGTCAGCCTCAAGGCATTGTAATATTTTAAGTAGTGAGCAGTGATGAGTACAAACTGTTCACTTTGTACCAATTCACACAAAACAAGCTCACTGTTAAAATACAACAATTCACCTAGAATTCAATACCACTGTATTGAGAATACTGCCCATTAAGTCTTTGGTGTAGTGAGCAGCAGCACTCAGCCACACCTGGGCCAAAAGTACTGTTGTTCCAACCTCCACTGACCCGGTGCCCCTGAAGTCTTACTTCACCCATTTGTGTTCGGTGTTTCAATAATTGATAAATTCATCAGGTATTTTGAATACTGATAAATTTTTAGACACTCTTACAGACTTGGCTATCTCAAATGATTACCGACTGATCAAATATATTTTAAAATAACCTAAAAACATATCAACAGAACATTTGATACATCTAAAACAGTTAAGAAGAGTAATCGCACTGATGTTCAATTACTGAGACTTTAAAATATATTAAAAGAATCTATGACAAAATCTTAGACCACTAAAAGAAAGTTTATCACAAAGTTATTGTGAACGACCGTAAATTACCTCACTGAAGATTTCTAGACAAGGCCACATCTACATCTGCTTCTGCCTAGTTACTTGACTAGAGAGCATGTGGCTGCTGAACTACTTTCCTGAGCTCAAGTGCCTCAGGCTTTGGTAATGTTGGATACAGCATCGTGAATGGCCTCGGCAACATAGTCAATGTTCCCGGTGGTGATGCCACACATGTTTATCCTCCCGCTGGACAGAAGGAAGATGTGGTACTTGTCAGCAAGGTGCTTGGCTTGTTCAGCTGAGGAAAACAAATAGTACAGGTATAGTTGTCACTCAAGTTATCATTGCCTTCCACATCACAAAGCTGGTGAAAAGTCTTGAGAAAAAAAATGCAACTAGAAAAATAATTGCCTTGCAGAATGGCCCACATTGCATATCCACACATCCCACTGCTAAGACTGCATCCATAACTTATATAAAATAATTCAGACATTGTCAGATCAATAATGGCAGAATTTACACAAGGTGAAATGAGTAACACTGCAGTTGTCCCCTAAAATGTCAGTCTGTACAGCTCATTATCTCTTGTGCCTAACAATGGTTCACAGCTCAATAAACTCTCAGGTGACCAAGACTTTCTGGATTTCTAGCTAAAAATCAACTCCCTTGACTCTTATTCATTCACTGCCCTATGAACCTTTTCTATCCCACCATATCAGTCATCAGCTTTTCTAGAGCAATTTAGTTCTGCATTCCATAACTAATACTATTGCAATGTCAATACATGCACTGAACTTTGAGGTAGAGGGCAGAAGACCATCAGGACGGCCAAGGAAGACGTGGAGAAAGGTGGTGGAGGAAGATATGAGGAGGCTGAACATCACGGAAGAAATGGCTATGGACCGGAACAGTGGAGGAAGTGGAGGAGGCTCATATCCCGTCCAACCCCACAATAGGGAATAAATGGACGTTAAACGATGATGATGATGATGAATACATCCAAAGAAAACTTGAGTGCTCTTACCTGACATGCCAGTGAAGGAGAACATGCCAATCTGGGCGGTGATGTGGTCCCAGGTGCCCGGCGTGCCCAGCTTCTCCAGCCGCTCTCTCAGGCCCTTCCTCATTTCCTTGATGCGGCTACTCATGGTCCGGATGCATTCTTTCCTGTTGGGATGACCGCAGTAGTCTGTCATTAAACCAACTTATGCACCCATTATACAAGGATCTCTTTGGCCTGTGTGGATCCGTTCCCATAAAAATAGCATGCTGTGAGATAGTCTATGGGTAAGAGTAAGACCAGATTAAGGTGGTTTGGACATGTGAGGAGAAGAGAAGAACACATCCTGAGATATGAGCAGGCTGGAAGAAATGGCTATGGACCGGCAACAGTGGAGGAGGCTCATATCCTGTCCAACTCCACCATAGGGAATAAATGGACGTTAAACGATGATGATGATGATGATGATGATGAGATAGCCTATTGCAAATGCTTAGTGCAGCAAGAGCAACAAGTGTGTTCCATCTCTTCTTGAAACATCCTCTATCCACATTCTTTACAAATTTACCAAACACAATAAACACACCACAAAGCATTACAGTAACATAATATTTCATGTAAATCGAACGTGTGTCATCACTGAAATTAGCTGACATCAACATTTCGTGAAGTGGTAATACACCAACGATAAATTCCAAGATTTTCACTTTTATATCATTATAGTTGAAAATATCCCCTTTCATATATTCTCAGTCAGTGTAACAAGTCATATTTCCTCATTTTTCCATTACTGGGATGACAAACTTTTGTTACATTTTTGGCAGTTGAGAGAAGACTGACCCACTAAACTAACAAGCCTCAACATGGAGTACTTTTCAGCCACAGCAATAAAAAAAAAACGTCCCACGGAAGTTCATTAAAGAAAATATACAGAGTTAAGTGTACACTCCAGGTGGTGTACTCAGGTTCACAGCTGCATGACTCAAGACACTCTAGACAAGTAAAAGCATTCATTTTACAACTCCAAATTTTCATGATCAGCGCACATATAATGAGATCCTGGTGCACTGGACTGTGGTGATCATGGCTTATTAAGTAAAGGGTTAAAGCTAGGTCATGGCACTGCAAGGGGGCTCCTGAAACATACCCACCTAGGGCCTGAAAGAGTGGACGCACCTTCCTGACTATGTATACACAAGCTTACCATTCCTCGAAGAGTGCAGGGTCGGTGAGCACCTTGGTGACGATCCGTGCACCGTGGCAGGGTGGGTTGGAGTAGGAGCCACGCACCAGCAGGGTCAGCTGGGACCGCACAGGGGTGATGACTGAGGAGTCCTTCAGCAGCAGCACCAGGTTACCAATACGCTCGTCTGTAAGATAAAAATGCCATGTGCTGTAATTTTCGTCAATCAGACAAACTTGTAGCTGAATAATTTAGGGTCAAAATACCATTTTATGAAATGTAATCATCTTACATGTTTTATATAAAAACTTATTTACACTTTTATCATAGCTTGTCTTCTGATAAACTTTATGTAATAGTACAAGTACCTTCAGAGCATAGATTTTAAAATGTACTTAAAAATAAAGAAACAAAGAGGTATTAAGAAGATATGTATGCCGCACCCTCTCATTATGCAAATTAAAAAAATAATAATAAGGTAGGAGAGCAGAAAGAGGGTCAAGCAGAGTGTGTGAATGGCTGAGTCTTTCCAGTATCTTTGCTATCCCTCTCCAGCAGGGTGAGAAGAGACTCTAACTTACTAATGACCCCAGTAAAGGTGCACAAAACTCACTGTATAGTCCAAAGTTCTTAGAGAAAGACTGTGTGCCCATCAATTCAAAGCCACGGTCAGCAAAGTAGCGCACAGACCAGGCATCAGCGTCCAGGTCACCAGAAGCAAAACCTTGGTAGGCAGAGTCAAACAGAGGGAACAGCTTCTTCTGCTCACAAACGTCAGCAATCTGCTTCCACTGATCCTGAAACAAAACAACAAACATGAGGTGAAAACAAAGCTTTGCCAACTTGATGCCACTCATTAAATAGGAGCAAGTTCCTGATGCTCCCTCATGAAGATTTGCTTTACTTCATAATACTTCCTGCAACACCACTCACCTCAGCAGCCAACTGTTCTAAGGCATACATGATTTCCAAGGAAGGAGAAAGCTGGTAAATGCCACAAACAAACCTGTGTGCAGTCAACACCGGTGGGGTTGTGGGCACAGGCATGGAGGATGACAACAGAGTTCTCTGGGGCATTGTTCAAGTCCTCCAGCATGCCATCAAGGTTCAGGCCACGTTTCCCTGCATCCCAGTAGCGGTATGTGCGGAGGTTGGTGAAGCCAGCCAGATCGAAGATAAGTCGGTGGTTGCCTGGCATGGTAATAAAAAGGGTAATTCAAGGCTGGGCATTAAAGTTAGAAAATAAAGATAAATTTATCTTTATTTCTTCCTATCCATCATGTTAGCATGTCTCCCTACATACAGCTCTGATGCCTTGTTCATATATATATATATATATATATATATATATATATATATATATATATATATATATATATATATATATATATATATATATATATATATATATATATATATATATATATATATATATATATATATATATATATATATATATATATATATATATATATATATATATATATATATATATATATATATATATATATATATATATATATATATATATATATTTAAATCATTAGATATTTTACTCTTGATAAAACACTTAAATCATTTTAAATACATTATATTTAATTTTGATTTAAATCATGATTTTTTTTACTCTGATTTAAATCGATTTAAATCACTTGATTTAAATCAAAACAACCCTGCCTTAAAGAGAAAGTCAAATAGATAAATTTTCAGGATCAGAATGGGTGAAGAATCAAAATGCAATCCTTGTTTGGAATTATGGTGATTTGGTTGATGAAAATATCAATAAAATAAAGTGGTAAAATAAATAAGTAAACTTTTAACATACATATCTTGACATTGATTAAAAGAAACACTCACCCCATGTAGGGCTGGAGTAGTAGACTGTGTCATACTTAAGAACACCGTGCAGGAAGTCTGCCGCCACCCGCAAGCCACCCGTGCCTGACAGGGTCTGCACAGAGGTTACCTGAGGGAAGGAGTGCCACAAATATTAAAACCACAGATTACAGAGACTCAAAATACAATAGCAAGACATTTTTTAAACATTACTGTCAATGTAGCATTCATAAGAAAAGTCTTGTCATTGTTCCACTGTCATTGAAAGAGTTAAGTAATCAGCTCTGTCTATTCTGTAATAATCTAATTTTGCTACAGGTATAACTTGCCACTGTTAACTGCCCATAACACACAATAAAGAAACCAATGAGCCTTCCCTAACTCATAATAAGCTCAGCAGCTTGAATGCAGCACAGCACCTCACCCTGCCCTCAGAGAATGCAGGATGAGAGGCTCCCAATAGGATCTTGGAGGCAGCGACGCTGAACGCCTCCAGCCCCAGGATAGGGAAGTATTCATGGGTGAGCGAATCATCCTCAGCCAGTAGCTTCTCCACCTTCCTCACCACCGGCAGCACCCATGGCTTGCCCTCATCCGTTCGGTAGGCTATGGGATAAATGTGTATGAGGGATGAAAATACCAGAAAAGAATTACTCAAAAACTATGCATTTGCGACGCATTTCATGTTTACCACCGCATTCCCCGAAGTCTCAATGGCCCCCTAGCCAATTTTGGTTGCGAGGAGTGAGTATGGGCAAACACTAGAATAATACCCAGTTCCAAGACAAAGGATGCCAAGGGGTCACAGGATTTTTGTTAAACATATGTTTTTTAAATGTCACTAAATAAATGAGAAAGTTTTTTGGAAATATATTCTTCAGAATTTCAAAGTTATGTTTCCTACTAAGATAGAAGTTGAAATTACTGAGGAGGCCTTAAACATCAAGTGACTAGTTTAAGTCTTTCAATAAATTCATTACCTGACTTTGTGTATTTTATTTCCCTTGGGGTCCAGTCAACCCCCAAAGTATGGAAAGTGTCAGGATTTAAAGGATTACCTATCTAGGGGTATACAGGCTATATTGATCTACCATCACCTCAGCAGTCAATATGTGTGGGACAAACAACGATAAGGGAGAAACACCGATAAGCTGAGGGTTCAGTGCGAGTGGCGGGGCGCGGGGCGGGGGTCACCGTGATGGACAGACGCGAGCACCTCTTGCCCTCACCGCCCACCCTCACCAACACGCCATAAAAACGCCTTTCCCTCACCTACAACATGCACGAGTGACTGCCATTGCTACAAACACTTCACTAAAACGTCTGGTAGTTTTTGAGAATCACTACGCGTCTCCAAAATACGATATTATACTTAAGGGACGAAATACATGTCCCTTAGCCATAAGTGAAGATAAGTGGCTATTTCAGTTAGATAGAAAATAACATAACACTGAAAAGGAAGGTGTGTGAACAAGAAGAAGGGAGGAACGAGAGGAGGAGGACCTAAGAAGCGATACAAAGCGTCACAGGTCAAAAGAAGAAGAAGAAACTTAAAAATAGAAAAAAATAGTAAAGGGAGTGACATATACTTCGTCCCTTAAGTACAATATGGAGGCGTAATATCGTATTTTGGAGGCGCGTAAATGATTCTCAATAATTACTGGCGGAAAAAATTAAAAGAAAAAGATACCAGAAAAAGTGGAAAGGGTCGTCACATGTATTTCGCCCCTTAAGTATAATATGGAGGCGTAATATCGTATTCTGGAGGCGCGTAAATGATTCTCAATAATTACTGGCGGAAAAAATTAAAAGAAAAAGATACCAGAAAAAGTGGAAAGGGTAGTCACATGTATTTCGCCCTTAAGTATAATATGGAGGCGTAATATCGTATTTTGAAGGCGCGTAAATGATTCTCATGGCGGAAAAAATTAAAAGAAAAAGATACCAGAAAAAGTGGTAAGGGTAGTCACATGTATTTCGCCCCTTAGGTAAGTATAATATGGAGGCGTAATATCGTATTTTGGAGGCGTGTAAATGATTCTCAATAATTACGAAAGGTCTTTTAGGCATATTGGAAAACAGTAAGCCGGGCGGTGTACCTCCCACACTAAGGTTGACTTTCTTCTCGTGGGTGGAATCCGTGAAGGCCTTGCTGACGGCGAACACCTCAATGGGCGGCGCCTGCTTAACCTCGGCGAACCTGGTGGCCATGGCAGCGGCGATGAGGAGGAGGAGAAGAAGAGAGAGGCGAGCAGCACACAGCACACACTCACACACACACCTCGGAGCACCTCAGGGGTATAAGTGCGGGGACGGACGGTTGCCAGCAGTGTTCAACCCCTTATCTCCTCCTTGAGCGTGACACAACTCCATCATTGTCACTCAATCAAGCTAGTTCCATGTTCGTTATTATCGCTGTTTAATCATTCTAGCTATCATTTTTAAAGTCAGCATATTAATTTAACCCAGTACAGTAATTCCACGGGTTCATTTAATGGTTTAGGTCACCCATTAAATCTTTCTAGCTATCATTTTTAAAGTCAGCATTTTATTTTGACCTATTAGAGTAATTCCACGGGTTCATTTGCTTCTGGAATAAGGGTTTACGTCCCATTAAATCTTTCTAGCTATCATTTTTAAAGCCAGCACCTAATACAGTAATTCCACGGGTGTATTTGCCCATGGAATAAGGGTTTAGGTCCCATTAAATCTTTCTAGCTATCATTTTTAAAGCCAGCATATTAATTTAACCTAATACAGTTATTCCACGGGTTCATTTGCTCCTGGACTAGTGGTTTAGGTCCCATCTTAATCCTGTTTTTCCCTCCAATCCCCCTCCGGCCGGTGTGTTCAGGCGCTTATTGTGTTCTAGTGACCTTGCCTGTTTTTTTATTTATCTGGATCTTCCCCGGGCCACTGATTAATGTTTTATACAGCCCTTTGTCAGGACACGACCACGCCCTATTATATAAAATCTGCATTATCAGGGCAACCATCCACTCGATCGGTGCAGTGATATGGTAACTGTGTGAGTGTGTGTGTGTGTGTGTGTAACCATATTGCGTGTAACCCACTTTAAACGACCTTGGGATTAGATCAAAATAATTAATTGATTGAATATTTGATAAGTTTATTGTTGCAGATACAACAAAGGAGAAGGGAGGAGCATGCCGTCCCAACCCCCAGACAGTATATATATTAATTAATTGTTACGAATGTGCTGGGATGGTGTAACAATATATACAGTGTAGTTAGTATAATGACATAGAGAAAAGTAGGCTACAATCAACACTAGGGGCCAGCCACAAGGAACTGCACACAGGAGTTATATATAAACTATTTGGCATATATATTTAGAAGACTGGGCTATGGCAAGAAGCAGGAGTTCTCTGGCCCCCCGCGGAGACTGCAGAGGCAGGTGAGGACTCGCGGTAGATCATAATGAGTGAATTTTAACTGCTTTTGTATCCCACTGCGACAGTAACTAATCATATTGTAATAATTCCTGCCGCCCTCCTTCCCTCCCTCTCTCCATAAAATTTATATACTGCAGTTAATAATAATAATAATAATAATAATAATAAAATACTACTAATACTAATACTAATAATAATAATAATAGTTTTATCTCGCCCAGTGGCATATATATATAAAAAAAAAACAGGACAAGAAGAAAACATGGCGTTGAACCAGCGAGTTTGCGTTCACGAAAGCTAGTAACATATATTATCATGCTTAGAGGGTTGTTTCTGTGCAAGGCTACCTGAGTGGGGGAGACCAAGGGGACGCCCACGTAGCTCATGACCGGGGGAAACTGAGAGATCCTGCCAAAAGGGGTAACTGCGGGGAGCTTGCATAGGTGGACCGTCGGGGGTGGAGACGGCGGGTGAGTGAAGCGACGCGCCCCCAGATATATGCTCCTACATTGCTCTCTTTCGAAGCAAACTATTATACAAACTAAATTATTTCTTTCTTTCTCTCTTTCTTCCTTTCTCAAGCTGCCTATCTATCTATCTATCCATCTATCTATCTACCTATCTATCTATCTGTTATAAGTTTGTTTATGGTCAAATAACTAAAAGGCCATATATAAGAAAACATCCATTGTCTTAAGTGTTGATATATATTTCTCTCTTCAAATACAACTTATACTAAATTCTTGATATAATAATAATATGTTTGTTAGAGCACTCAAATGATATATTATTCAATTATTATAATACTCCAACGCGCTCCAGCTGCCCTCCTTCCTCCTCTCCCTCCCTCCCTCCCTCCCTCGCTCCAATACTGAGGAATACTCGTGTGGTCAAACAGGTACGCAGGTTAATAAGGTGTTAGTGAGGTGCTTTAGAACACACATGTAAGTTATGGGGTGCTCTCTCTCTCTCTCTCTCTC
This sequence comes from Eriocheir sinensis, assembly GCF_024679095.1. NCBI lineage: Eukaryota > Metazoa > Arthropoda > Malacostraca > Decapoda > Varunidae > Eriocheir > Eriocheir sinensis. The sequence goes on from NC_066553.1 coordinate 2,809,191, forward strand.
TCTCTCTCTCTCTCTCTCTCTCTCTCTCTCTCTCTCTCTCTCTCTCTCTCTCTCTCATTGTTTGCCGCGGGAGATCAACGTAAGTGACTATTAGCGTTTTAGAAGATAAAGAATAATCAGATAAGGTCGATCATATCACTTTAAGGAGAGAGAGAGAGAGAGAGAGAGAGAGAGAGAGAGAGAGCGAGCGAGTTTGTTATAGCCTATAGGAATATACATTGTCAAAAAGAAGTAGGTACGGGTTTGGTAGATAGTATATGCATGAATGTACATATAAGTTTTTTTTATGTATGTCTTTATGCATGTATGTATGTATGTATGTAAGCATGTATGAATGTATATTTATGTATACAAATACGAAGGCTATAATACCGGCTCTTAGTATTTTGTCTTCCACTAGGCCTGCTGCTGACACAAAGGTAAGAATTCGTTACATAATTTATATTTTCATATCTTTTCAGTCCAGCTTCAAAGTGCTGGAGTCGTCCAGTACTCTCATTCAGTCGACCCATATACTCGTACTTGAGAGCCCTGGAACAGGCTACTTTTGCAAAGGAGGGTCCATTCTTCTTACAAATCAGATTCCACCCTCTATAAGAAGGAAAGCACAACTGAATCTAATTGTGATGGACTTGAAGGGCATTCTATATAGCGTTGTTAGATATTTCCCGTGCAAATGCGTACAATGACGACTGTTGTCTGAAGCAAGTAGCCTATTGCCTGCTTCACGACATTCTTCATTCTCTCTAACATGAAAACTACAAAGATATGTCTCCGAAAGATACAATGAATCTAAGTTATGGGCTTCTCTTTCTTCAGTCATCTTCCAAATGTTGTGCTCTGAGGCACCGGTGTGGCCAAATCTTTGAAAAATATGTTGAGGAAGATAAGATAAATCTTTTGAAATGGGCTGCCTTTTCCAATGTAGTGACCCGCCTGATGCGAAAAACCTCCCAAACGCACTGGATTAGTGGGACACCTCTTTAGCCTCATTGGTAGAGAAGTGGCTTCCTGTTTGGCAGGTAACATTTGTTCCCCCTTTCCGGGTCTGGATAAATTTCTCGTGTTTCGTGACACGCAGAAGAAAGCGGAATCGAGCGATACAAGTGGTGGCAAACATTCTCTCCAAAGAGTTATAGCAAACGCTACTTTCAGTTGGAAACACAGAAATATATCTAGATGAGAAAAGGAGCCGTGTAGTCACCCGCCTGATGGGAAAAGCCCAGCCAACTAACTTAGCTTGGATAGCATTTTTGTGAGCCAGACTGGTAGGGGAGTGGCTTCCCATCTGGCCGGTCGCTGGTTCGATCCTCGACGCCGGTTACATTAGTCTCCCCTTTCCGGGTTTGGATTAAATTCTCGTGTTTTTCGTGACACGCAGAGATCGTGTGGATGTAAGGGAAAGGGAAATTTCGGGCAATACACCAAGCCTTCCCTCAATGATTTGACGCAACCAACCAATTGAAATTTAGATGTGTTGTTTTAATGGGCCTAAAGATCCATATAAGGTCACAGCCCTGCTAGTTTGGGTTGCAGGAGCGCACTGCTTCCACCGGTGACTCTGTGTAAGCCACATGATCACCATGCAGTTCGGGAGTCACCTCTTTTGCAGTGCCAAACCTAAGCAGTTTCACAACACATGCAGGCAGGTCATTGGAGGCCCATGGAGGTGGTTTGTGGCCTGGTCCACGGCTGTAGCGGTGGGCCATACCAATGGTCTATTGTAGTGGGCATAGTGGTGATTCGAATCGATGTTCCGTAGTGATGGTCCGAAGGAGTGGTCTTCAGTACGTGGCCGTTGTT